>NC_045443.1:63486037-63613535 GCF_002776525.5 Piliocolobus tephrosceles | reverse complement strand
GTGTGTGTGTGTGTGTGTGTGTGTGTGTGTGTGTGTGTGTGTGTGTGCAATGTGATAGAAGAAAACTGGTTTGACCTGGGCCCTTTCTGAGATTCAGTTTCTTTATGAAAATAAAATGATTGGTCTACATAAGCTCTAAAGCTCTTTCTGATTTTAAAATTACATGATCCTTCGAGACTGTAGAGAGATTATTACCAACCTGTATCTTAGATATCTATGTATTAAAAGTTGGTCTAGGCTGGGTGTGGTGGCTTACACCTGTAATCCTACCTAGCGCTTTGGGAGGCGGATGCAGGAGGATCCCTTGAGCCCAGGAGTTCAAGACCACCCTGGGCAACACAGAAAGACCCTGTCTCAATTAACAATAAATAAATAATAAAAATAAAAAGTTGGTCTAGAGCGGTGCCTTCAAATTTTTTGGTCACTTAACTCTTAAAGAATTTTGAAATGTTACATAATTCTCATCCATTTTTAGTTAACACCTAAAATTATCATAAGCATAAATAGTTAGAAAGGATGCAATTCCTAGCATATTATTTGCTTTATATGTCTTTAAATTCTGTTTTCATGTAAACCTTAGAGCTACAGATTTACCTCATGGGCATTTAATGGAAAACAGTCTGCCTTATAATCTGATTGGCAAAGACAGTCTTCACTGTTAATCCATTAGCTAACTCAGATGAGCTTCCTGTCATAAGGAGTCATTTTAAACTCAAATAAATGTGTTAAAGCATGCTCCTGTGACAGTCCTCTGACTTCTCAGTTCTGAAATAGACAGATGGTGGTGGTGGTGGTGAGGAGGAGGAGGAGAGAGGGAGAAAGATAATCTCAGGTCTTCTCCATGTGATTTACTCTGGGATTCAGTCTGAGGGAGCAGCAGCTACCTGGAGAAAGCTCTTCCTGGGGCAATGGCAGAGGGAAAACAGGGCAAGCGCAGCCGTGTAAGTGCAATTCCAGCCTCTGCTTGTGTCTCTTAACAACCTAGTGGCAAAAGTAAGTCACATGGGCAAGTGCAGCATAATGAGGTAGGAACATTCACAACTCCTGTTCTCCTATTGAGACAGGGAATATGGAGGCAGGGAAGGAGTTTGTAATTTCAAAAACCTCATCTACCATAGGAAAATAACTGTATAGAAGTAGATGCATATCCACATATAGAAAGAAGGGACAACAGCACAACTGACAGGCCGAGGGGAATTTTTACATTGTGAACTTGGTTTCTACCTACCCTTTGATCCATTGGGTAAGCCCCTTAATTGGAACTTTGTGTACACATACATATGTATGAGTCATTAGTAAAATTTACATGGCAATGCAGGATATCTGGTACTGCACATGAAAACCCAATCACGAAGAGCCAGCCATGCAAATAAAAACGATAAAGACCAAATCTGTTTCATTAATTGTATTAAAATACAGTCAACATTCAAATTTATCTTTGTAAATGATGGAGAACAATAGTGTAGATAATCTAAAGCTGTAGAAAATACAGAGCCTTTATACTGACTTTAAATTTGATTGTAAGATTTTGTAGTCAGCAAGATTTAGCTAAAGCAAAATCAAAATTGCAGTACTTTGCATTCCCATAACAGATATGCAGCCAACAAGGACAGGTGGCCCAGAATTAGAATTCAGTTGTATATCATTGAAAGCTGATTTACTGAGTAAATGAAACAATATGTGTAAACCATTTTTGCAGAGTTCTGAGCACACAGTAAATTCTTATTAATTATTTCTTTCCATATCCTTTCCTTTCCTCACTTACTTAGAGAACAAAAAAAAAAAAAATATGTTCTTAACCAATTTCTTCAAGTGGCTTGTTGAGCCATGGAAATAAGAAAACATTTGGAATGAACTCAATTTTTTTGTTTAATTAAAACTGTACCTCAACACTTTCATCTGTTTGTGAGTACTGTTCCTAGTTGATTAGTCTAAGCTGAAATTCCCCTGATAGCAAGAATATGACATTTAATTAAATCAGCAGTATACCAAAACATTTTTCAACTGTAGGTTTATGTTGTTTTTCAGCTGATCCAAATTTTTATTGTACTTTATATCCCAGCCAGATAGTGGACAGTTTTATGAATTTAAATGTGTACTTTTCTAATCATGTTTATTCCCTTGAGGGTTCAGAATTTCTGATAATTAAAAATAATTGTAATTAAAACCTAAAACTACTTGCTATTTCTGTAGGAAAAAAATTGTTTTAAACAATGGCTTTGGATTCTGTCTCTGTGTCTGTGTGTGTGTGTATATATATGTATGTGTGTGTGTGTGTGTATGTATATGTGTGTGTGTATATATATATATATATTTTTTTTTTTTTTTTTTTTCTTTTTTGAGATAGTCTCACTCTGTCACCCAGGCTGGAGTGCAGTGGCATGATCTCGGCTCACCACAGTCTCTGTCCCCGCAGGTTCAAGTGATTCTCCTGCCTGGGCCTCCAAAGTAGCTGGGATTACAGGTGTCTGCCACCATGCCCGGCTGATTTTGTATTTTTAGTAGAGACGCGGTTTCACCATCTTAGCCAGGCTGGCCTTGAATTCCTGACCTTGTGACCTACCCACCTTGGCCTCCCAAAGTGCTGTGATTACAGGTGTGAGCCACCGTGCCTGGCCTGCCTGTATATTTCTTGCTGAATAGTTTTATCTAATAAACCCTTCAGGATCTAGTAGGAATGTAAAAACAATGTGTTACTTGATAATGAACATGACATTAACTAGATACTAATTCAAAATAAAGATCTAAAATTCTCCTACACATACAAGTCTCTATGAATAAAAACATCCCTCTGTGCATAATGATAAAATACCAATTTGTAGAAGTTGTATGGGTTTTTTTAATGCAGAAATAGTGTATAGTACAATCAGCATGACTCAACAGGTTCTCGAAAGCAATCTTACAGAATATTTTAGTAACTATACCTTCATCTACCTTATACCGTCATACATGTTTGTAATGTGACTAGAGATTGCAGCTTGACAATACAATTCCATTTTGTTAAATGAAAGTGATAATCACGCAAACACAACATAAGCATAATGTATCAAGTAAAATTAAGTCAATCTGTAGTTTCTTAGATAGTAGTAGTATTCTGAATGTACTTAGAATTTCTTTTGCCCTCTAAGTTTCATCTGGGTTGCTGTGTCTTAGTTTAATAGTTTAATAGCTATTTATGTGTCAGAACATCTATTAGCATCAGCCTAATTATTGATAGCAATCTGAGAATGGTAATTTTTCTTCCTGTGCCAGCTGCAAAATTAAAATAAATACAGAAGTTATTTTACAAGTGTTACAAAATATTGTTTTTGCATTTTACAAAAGGAAAACAATTCTACTTATATAAATACTGTCTCTCTTATTAGGTAGAGTTTAAACAATGTAAATATCACCCTGTTATCTAGAAACTAACTATATAGAAGGAAGTGAACTAGCTATGATTTTGGTTACACTTGTATCTATATGAGTCACTTACACAAAAAACTGTTTTATGATATTTTTACAGCATTACAGTTTTTTAAACATTTTCTTTGAAAAGGGATTGTTGCTTATTACTCAAAACTTATTTGCAACAGGGATCTGTAATATTTTATGCCACATTGAATGATTTAGAAATGTTATGATGACTTACAAGTTATATTTCCTTCTCTCTTTCCTTTATTCAGCTGTGCAAGGATCAAGTGTTATTTTTCGAACCGTGGAGGTCACATTACATAAAGAAGGCAATACCTTTGGTTTTGTAATACGAGGTAGGTGTTGGTTAGAAAAATCTACTTAAAAAATTATTTCCATAGGTTTTCAGGGAACAGGTGGTATTTGGGTATTTGGTTACATGCATAAGTTCTTTAGCGGTGATTTGTGAGATTTTGGTGCGCCCACCACCCGAGCAGCATACACTGAACCCAATTTGTAGCCTTTTATTCCTCACCTCCTTCCCACTTTTCCCTAAGTCCTAAAAGTCCCTTGTATCATTCTTATGCCTTTGCATCCTCATAGCTTAACTCCTACTTACGAATGAGAACATACGATGTTTGATTTTCCATTCCTGAGTTACTTCACTTGAAATAATGGTCTCCAATTCCATCCAGGTTGCTGCAAATTCCATTAATTCATTCCTTTTTATGGCTGAATAGTATTCTATTGTATATGTATACCACAGTTTCTTTATCCACTAGTTGATTGATGGGTATTTGGGCTGGTTCCATGTTTTTGCAATTGCAAATCATGCTGCTATAAATATGCATGTGCAAGTATCTCTTTTATGTAATGACTTCTTTTCCTCTGAGTAGATATCCAGTCATAGAATTGCTGGATCAAATGACAGTTCTACTTTTTATTCTTTAAGGATCCCCACACTGTTTTCCGTAGTGGTCATACTAGTTTACATTCCCTTCAGCAGTATAGAAGTGTTCCCTTTTCACTGCATCCACGTCAACATCTGTTTTTTTATGTGGTTTTTGTTTTTGTTTTTTATTATGGCCACTCTTGTGGAAATAAGGTGGTACCACATTGTGGTTTTGATTTGCATTTCCCTGATCATTAGTGATGCTGAGCATTTTTTTTCATATGTTTGTTGGCCATTTGTATATCTTCTTTTGAGAATTGCCTATTCATGTCCTTCGTCCACTTTTTGATGGAATTGTTTGGTTTTTTTCTTGCTAATTTCTTTGAGTTCCCTGTAGATTCTGGATATTAGTCCTTTGTTGGATGTGTAAGTTGTAAAGATTTTCTCTCACTCTGTGGGTTAGAAAGATCTTCTCTTCTTTAAATAAACACAACAATGAATGGCCATAAAAGTGGAAACCAAATGTAGCTCTATTTTTGGTTCATTAATACAGAGCAAGAACCCACTGTTTATAAACCTTGTCAATTCAGTCATCCTATACTTTTCAACATATCTTTTGTCTTTCCTTTTATATTTTTCTATATCACTGAATCAAAAATGTTGATTAGTATGCCTTGATTTGATTTAATACACCAGAATTAAGGGACTTTATTTAAATAAATGTCTCCAGAAACACAGTTGGTTATTGTAGCTTTCTAAAAATGGATCGAAGATTCTAATCTCTTGGGTATCTATGTACTTCAGCTCAAGTCATCATATTATAATATGGCATTGATCATAACAATTTCAGGTGACTCCAGCTTGTCATTAAACTACTAATTCTAAGGTATAATTCTACTTGCATTATGTTTTCTTATTAGTCATTTTATTCCGTAAAGACTATGCCTACATTAACAACTCTCAATCTGTAGCATGACAATGAGGTTCAATAGGGAGCTATATAAACATCAGGGATTTTTTTCTTTCCAACTTTTGTCTTGGGTTCAAGGGGTACATGTGCAGGTTTGTTACATGGGGGAATTGCATGTCATGGGGGCTTGGGGTACAGATAATTTTGTCATCCAAGTAATCATCATCATACTCAATCAGTAGTTTTTCAATCCTCATCCTCCTCCCACCTGCCACCCTCAAATAGGCCCCAGTATCTGTTGTTCCCTTCTTTGTGTCCATGTGTACTCAATGCTTAGCACCCACTTATAAGCAAGAACATGCAGTATTTGGTTTTCCACTATCAGGAATATTTTAACAGTTCACATTTCTTGATTGTTTTTGTCTTCACCTATAACATTTTGTACTTCAACAGAGTAAAAATTCCATCAAAATTGTTAAAACATTAATTAAAATTAAACATCTTAATAAATACGCATGAAAGAATAAAAGAGATGTGGATACTTGTACAGATTTGTCTTAAGTGATTGAGTTTTAAATAGTAGCTTTCATTTTATCCCAGTCACTTAGCAAATCAATCAGTCAAATGTTTATTAAGCACATGTCAACATGTCAGCATGGAGGGAAGTACTATAGAGTCATAAGACAAGACCCCGATCTACAGGGAATTACAGTCCAGTGAATTTAAGACATAAGTTGATAGAGTACTCAAGTGAGTAGTAGAGAGAATGAGGAACTAGGAACTCATTGAGAGGTTTAGACTTGTAGTAATTACATTTTTCTGACCAAGGCCTATTTTTAAGTGGAGGAACAGAGCCCAAGATCATTTACCCTAACCATTCCTAAATTTCTGTTTAAAATAACCCGATGAATATAGGGAAAAGTCACTCTACAAGTAATTTTTGGCTAAAAGGTGATATATACAAATCTGTTTTGCAATACAGATATGAATGAGAAGGTTCTTCAATCGCATGCATACAAGTCTAATTATTGAAACACTATGCCAAAAAATACTGCTGTTGCAGATATTCATTGATAGTGACTGTATGGTTAGTCAGTAATGAATCAAGTTACTAATAAAAGAGCTAAACCAAGAGTAATGTATTATTAAGAAATAAACAGAATAGAAGCAATTGAAATGTGCAACCACCTCAAGACGACTGATGATGTGATGTTAGTAAAACACCCTTCCCACAGTTTGCAGGAATTTCAACTATCTGTGTGTATGCCCAGGAGTTTTATAATATGAGCTTAGAACACTGCCTGGTATGTGGAGGCACTTAATAAGTGAATGATTGAATATTACCTAGATTTGTGTGGACATCAGATTTCATAGTATTATACTGATTTTTAAAAACTTGGTTACAATAAGCCAGTATTAGTTTATGAGTACCACATGTTTATAGGCCTTAATAACTCCCTTAATATGTTGGTTGAACATAAACGTTTTTGGAGTTTTGCATAATTTCTCAATGAGAATCAAATAAAGAATTTCTATTTTTAGATTAGTTTGAGGTCCATCTGGAGGATTTTCCCTGTTCAAAAGGTGGTCACTACCCATCACTTAAGAGTCACTGGTTAGTCAGAATGAGAAAGTGCTGTGAGTAAATGTTAGTATGGCAGATAAGATGTTTTGGCATAGATGGGAGTTGAGCTAAACTTAGATCAGTGGAAAATACCAGGACAGCCAAGAAAGAGGAGAAGTTACTGCAGATGGAGCATATCTATTTAGTATGGGTGAAGTTCTTCTTAACCTATTAGAATAGAACTTGCAACATTAAGGTTTTAGCTGATGAATGGAATTATATTTCTAATGCTATAAGTCACTAGTTCTAAAACCTTTATTCCCTAAACAATAGAACCTTGCATCCATAGAGTAAAAATGATGTTCTGCCTTAAACCTTGGAGTGTTAAATTTCAGTTAATGCAAGCAAGCCAGAGGAGATGAGTTGGGCTGATAGGAAAGGCACTCTGCCATGAAGTTGCTTTACACTTTAGACAAGGAAACCTTCTCTAGTCATTGTCAAATGTAAAATTGTAGGTGGGCCTAGTCATTTAACATATGCTGCTTGATACTCAGATTTGGTCTGCACTGTGTCTCTGCCATTGATATTTTCAAAAAGCATCTCAGTTGATACTAATGTACACCAGGATTGAGAATGTCACTGGTCTCTGAGTGGTTCCTGTTTTCCCTTGCTGCTGCAAACTCCTAGAACCTAAGTGAGTCACACAGGAAACTTCGTTCATTACAAATAACAGTAAAATGCCACATATCAAGAAATATACAACTATCTCACACTTTAACAGGCATTCAGTGTTACATTTTGAAATTTGTAAATACAAGCCAAAATTATGGAACGATTTCTTGCTATCTTTGGCCCTCATCCTCTTCTCAATCAATTTTCCTTTAGGGAAAAGCAAACCTATTCTTTATGATCACCTTGCAAAAGAGAAATTATGTAACAGTATTTACATAAATATGGGTAAGCATTTGTGGTAACATTTAAAATTTTCATTTTAAATCTTTTTTTCTGAGAAAGTGGTGAATTTCTTATTTTAAAGAGGAATTTCTAAAGAAGCTAAACACAATGAAAGAATAAAATACTGATAAAATGCTGAATGAGAGCTTTTTCCGATCAATCACACTAAACAAATCACTTGTCATAGAAGTGAGCACAAAAGAAGCATTTGCCTTCCTGAGGAACTGCAAATGCCTTTTACTTTTTCTCTTAGGCTATTTTCTGTAAGGTGACCTTTTGGCCTATGCCAGGTTTGGGAAATGTCCATCTGTTCTAGCACGCAAATATTAAGGGAGAAATAGTTGACAATAGCTTCATATTTATCAGATATTGGCAAACTAGAAAACTCCCAGATGGACAGACAGGATGGTGATATGCAAAGAAACCAGGTCACATAAAGGATAGATAAGGAAACTGGCATTGTTCAACATTAAGAAGGTGGGATTTAGCCGGCGTATAATCTCTGTTTTCAACTTTCAGAAAACATTTTTGTAAAAGAGAGCATACGTTTTTATTTTACTGCTCTGGATCATAGAACAAAGACCAGTGAATGAAAGTTGAAGGAGGAGAGATGTCAGTTAAATATTAGGAAGAACTTTCTAACACTCCTTGGTGTCCAAACGTGGAGTGAGCAGCCTCAAATCTAGAAGTAGGCCAGCACCCGTGCATTTCATGCAGACGCTGGTGGATCACAGATTAAGGAAATTGTACAAAAGGATTATGGATTAAAAAGAGAATTTACAATAAATTACCTTCCATCTTGAAACAGCTATGTTTCCATGAATTCTTGTGGAGAATTTTTTCTAACAGAAAATTAAAATTCCCATTCAAGGATTGCAGCTGGTTTGACACAGTCTGAAAAATTTGCCCCAAATTTTTGAACACCGCACTTTTAATGAAAGCCACTTGGTCACTTGAATTTTTTTTTTTTTTTTTTTTTTGCTTTCTTTTTTAATACTAGGATTTTTATTTTACTTCGGTTTTTGTTTCCTTTATGTTAGGTTGTAGACCTACTGACCAGTATTTTAGATCAGTTTTATTGGCACAGATATACACATCTGTACTGTATAACTGACAGCTGTTCAAATCGGGCCAGTACTTGATATAATCAGTTGATCCTCTTGCCATACCAGTTGTTAAATGCTTTCTATGTTATCTGGTTACAGCCATGTATTTATTGAAAGATGGAGAAATGGTGACTTCAAAAATATATTCTTTATAAAATGAGCAAGACCTTTAAGCCTTTTGTATGCCTCAAGGATAATTTTACATATTTTCCTCCGTACATGAAGTAGGACATTTCTCAGCTGAAATCTTGCAGGTGATTTTTTTAAATGTCAACAATGAAAGCATTTTTAAGCTGTATTCCTTTTCTTTGCTAGGGGGAGCACATGATGATAGAAATAAATCTCGTCCAGTTGTGATAACATGTGTTCGTCCTGGAGGACCTGCTGACAGGTAAACTTTATCTTTCTGTGTCACTATCCAAAATAAAATAAATACAGCTGGGGACTTTGACATAGAAGTTGATATATTAGAAATTTTACAGTAAAATGTAGATATTAAGCAAACATGTTACAATGTGAAAACTGAGAGTCTGAGCTGTGGAATCAGAAAAAATAAGGTTTGCCTCTAGAGTCTATACTTACTGTACTGTATGTTTATCAAGTGACTTAATACTGAGCTCAATTTCCACCACCGTTGGAAATGTAGATACTAATATCTACCTTTCAGAGCTCTTCAGTTTTATCAAAGGTTGGAGATATATAATGCCTTACAGGGGCCTGGCACAGGGAAGGCACTTACAGAACTCAGCTGGCTCTTTTAGGCAGGTGCTGGAAATGCATCTTCTCCTGTTGCTAATCTCCCAGCCTGGACAGATAGGTGGTGGTGGTGAGAATCTTACCATTCTCAACATTCTTACTATTAGTGTTATCTTTTGATAGTGACTATGCAGGTCAGAATGGAAGTGATTTTTAGTAAAATGGAAGACATTTCATTAGTCTCTAGAGTTTTCTTTGCATTTCTCTTCCTTGCTAATTTGAATATGTGAAGGGCAAATGCCTTCAACTTTCCTATTGTAAGCCTTGTAGGGCCCCAAGTAAGCTCACAACTTAAGTGTCTCTGGAGATACTCACCTCTGTATTAGTTTCCCACAGCAAAAGTTGACTCTATAATGATAGGGGAATACAACTGCTGCCGTTAGAGACTGTTGAAGGGGAGGAGGAAAATGTACTGATTCCTCCTGTCTCTCTGTTTGAGACCAGGATAAACTTAAAAACCTTTGTGAAGAGATAAAGATAACAATATTATTTATTGTTAATAAATATTAACCATTAATAACCATTAATTAATTAACCATTTATAACCATTATTTATTAAGAATTTACTATGTGCTAGGGACTGTTCTGAGGGCTTGGTAGACATTATCTTATTTTATCCTTACAACCCACCCTCTAAATGAGGTCTTTGTATCCACATTTACAGATGACAAAACTGCCCAGTATGGCAGTGAGTAAGTGAAAGAACTGTGGGAGGAATTCAGGTTTCTTTTCCTTTGAAGCTCATATGATTAGCTCACTTGATTAGAAAATAGGAAAAAACACTGGTGTCTTACTTGTGCTGACGTGTATTTGCATTTGCAGCGGGTAGCAAAATGTCCAAGAGTTTCCCCTTTTCCCTTTCCGTGTGTCTCTAGTGAATCACTCTTCCTGAAGCAAATTAGAATGTTTTCATTTCTTATTAACATTTAGAGTTGGAGTTGACAGAAATGTCAAAACATAGGCTACAAGCTTGTGAGTGGTGTACTTGTATTACCAAATTAATTTAGAACTCAAAGAAATCTGAGAATTTAAGAAAAAAATTGGAGCCAAAGGACTTAGAGAGTGAACTAGGTGAAAGATGTTTATTTCAAAGGTCATTATTATTCTTTCCAAATCCTCAACATATAATCCCACCATTTGATTTTCTCATTTTTGTGCCCCACCCTGAGGCAGGGTTATCTGGGGACCACCCTGGCTGTACTTTTGTGGTGTCACTGAGTCATCTCTCAATGCCTTGAGTGTCTGTGGTCACAGTAGGGAGAATAGCATTTGCCTTCCTCTTCCAGGGAATGTGAGGTTAAATCAATTTCATGATTGCCAAATGGCCTTATAAATCAGTAGGGAAATTTATAGACAAGGGAAATTTCTCACCAGCAATTCCTATCCTGCTTGGATTCACTGGTAATAATTTGAATGAAATTCCCTGGCTTTTCTGTTTACCTGACTTTGGGAAAATAGGTGAATAGTATTTTCTGGCCTCTATTGAATCCATTTTAGAAATTCAGGCAAAAATGTAGAAAAGGGAAAATATGCCCTTCTTACTTTTGTACTTCAAGAATTACCTGTGGGTAACTAGGATTTTTGCTAATGTGTAGTTATTTTCTCATTACTGATTTTCATATTATAGCAATTTTCTGTTCAGGGTTACTTCTTTACACTCTTACTGTCACACTTGATGCTTTAAAAGATTGCAGATGGGATGGATGGCAGAATATGTGTGACAAAACGAATTTGGCTAAGTGACTATTAATACCAAGTCCCTTTGTGGTAAATTAATAAAGACTATTCCTTTATTCTCCCTTCAGAGAGGGCACGATCAAACCTGGTGACAGGTTGCTCAGTGTGGATGGAATTCGGCTTCTTGGAACCACGCATGCTGAAGCCATGAGTATTCTTAAACAATGTGGACAAGAAGCAACGCTGCTGATAGAATATGATGTCTCAGTAATGGGTATGTTGGAGTCCTGAGGGTATGATCTCTAAGCACCAGAACGTCACTATCTGTCCCTGATTTTGGATTAAGTATGTATTGTTATGCCCTCCTGGAACAGACAGAATTCATAAATACTATATCATATTACCCTGAGTTCAGGAAGATGTGAGTGGCTGTACTTTATAGTGATGTAGAGTTCTCATGTCAATAGGTTCCATAATAAAGTCTCATTCTGTCACTGTGTCACCTAGCAATCAGCTCTTCTATGTGGATTACCCTTTGGCAGCAAAGTGTTTTTTCCCCTCCAAATCACAAAAATAGTATTATTAACTTAAGGACTGGTACTCTTTTTTTTATTACATAGACACTGACAGCAGTAGGTGATTCCTTTCCTTCTTGTAACTTCGCAGTGTGAAGTCAGCTAATCAAAATAATAGAAATGACCATTTATTTCACCATCAGATTTAGGGATAAGAAAAATAAAGGAGATGTAGGATCATTGATTAAAATAAAAACTTGAGTGCAGTTTTCTTTTTTAAATTATGATTCTACTAGAAAGAAACTATTTTTATACTCATACCTATAGTAAAACTGGCAAGATATTCTCATGTGGCTTTTAAATGATAAGAGAGCCAACATCTTGTGTAATGTTGACTAAGGCAGAAAAATTAGGAGAGATGGAATTGGAACTTGAAATTGAAACTTAAATCATGCTGTGAGTAAACCTTACAATTATCAGACTCCATTAGGTGACCTGGCTTTACCATCTAGTTTCATGTTGTGAAATGTAGCTGAGAAAAAGAGACTTATTCTATAACTGCATACTCCTTTATTTCTCACTCTGTATGACTCATCTGTAACAATGTTGTACGAGAGTATTCTTAGTCTGTTTGCTGGCCTGAAATGTCTGGAGAGTATGAGGTTTCCTAATGGGAAAGTGTGAAACTTAAGGAGTTTTTAGAAGGATAAATGATGTGGTATACCCTTGATGTGGAAAGTTCATAAATGAATATTCCCTCCCTTACTTTCCACCTTCCTTTTTCCCTCTCTCCTTTTTTCTTTCCATCCTTCCTTCCCTCCTTTCTTTCTGTCTTATTTTTGTTATAGTTTTTTTAATTAGATGTTGAGTTAGATGATTTGGGTTCTGTTTTCAACTCTACTAATATCTAGATATTAATTTGGAGCATATGATTTGATTTCCCTGTGCCTTATTTGTCAAATGGGGACTAGCATCCCTATTTTAAAGGCAATTATGAAGATAAAATCAGATTGCATAAGTAAGGTATATTTTAAATGATGAGACAAGTGGATTGTTAACATTAAAAATTGAAGCAGATATTTGACATCTAACTCCTTTGTTCAGTCTACAAACATTTATTGAACTAAATGGCAGGGACTAGGAAAAAGATGAACAAAATAGACCTGGTCCCTGACCTTATGAAGCTTGCAATGGATAGGAAGAACAGACAGTAAACAAGGATATTACCAAACAAATAAATTCATAAAATGTGATCATTGCTGTAAAGGATAAGAACAGTATTCTGTAATAGGGAATAAGGACAGGCACAGGTGAGGGTTGGCAGGTGATTTAAATAGGGCAGTCAGTGAAGAGGTAAGAGGTTAAAACCCAAAGGTTTAGAAGGAACCAGCTCCCAGACCGGAGACAATAGTCTCTGTAAGGCTGCAGCATTCCACATCAGAGAGACAAGGTTTCCTCCACTGGGATAGATACCATTTAAGGGAAAAGCCCTCCAAGTTTCACCATTGCCAGGATCAGGAGGGAATGGGGTGACCCTACCTGTTTGCCTTCTTTCCAACTCACTCTCACATTCTGAATGAAACCTGACAGTTTTCACACCCTAGAATTCCCAGTCAGCTCCTTAATATAGGAGAAAGTGGACTATCAGGAAGGAAACTCATTTTAAGAGTTCCTTAAGGTTGCTGAATATAAGCTGATTATACAAAAATCAGTTGCCTTTCTGTATATCAGCCAAAACAGAAAGTTAAAATTTTAAGGTGTCCTTTATAATAGCAATACAATTACAAGGTTCCTATAAGGAGTAAACCTTATAAAAGTTGTATGAACCCATTATAGATATAGATATGCATATGCATATACAGATGCATAAAAGAATACTTAAATACATAAAGACCTATATTATGATCTTGGAGGGGAAACTTTAATAGCTAAAAGATGTCATTTCTCCCAAATGTATCCACACATTTAATTCTATTTAAAAATCTCAAAAAAAGCATCTTTAAGGTTACCTGAATAAGCTGTTTTTTAAATGTACATGAAGTTAGAAAAGGGAGCAAGGAAAAATTGTCAAAATATTTTTGAAACAATCTGAAGACAGAGAAGATTGTTCTACCCAATATCAAGACTCATTCTAAAATTGTGGCCTTAAGTCTGTCTAATATTAACATGGGATGATAAAGAGACCAGTAGAAGAGGATAAAATGCCTAAAACAGACCACTGTCCATATGGAACCAGAGGTATAGTCAAACATCAGTGAAGAAATGTTCAACTAATCAGTAAATGATGCTGGAACAATTAACCACTTGGGGAAAATTAAATTCCTACTTCATATTATACCCAAAAATAAATTTTATATTTACTTAACCATTTCCCAGTAGACTGCTATTATAAATAACTAAAAAGAATATCTTTCTACCTAAATGTTTGTCTGTATTTCTAATTTCATTGAGACAATGTGTTAAATATATTTGAAACATAATTCCAATTGTCTTCCAGAAAAGTTGCACTATTTTATATTACTACCAGCAATGCCTTAAGTGTACATCTCATCAGAGTTTGTCAACATTGAATATTATTTTTAATATATCTTATTTGTTAGGTAAACATTGCATTACATTTTAATTCAACTCAAAAAATTTCTAGTGCAGGTAAGTATTTTTTCATATGTTCATCTTCATTTTCTATTGTCATTTATGTCCTTTATCATTTTTCTATTGGAGATCCTTTTAGTTTTTTTGTTTATTGGCTTGTACTAACTATATATTAAAGGCATTAGTCATCTGTTTTTCATAAAAACTTTTCTCTTAGCTTATTTCCCTTCAAAGTTATTTATGGACTTCTATTGTGATAGCTTTCTGTCACTCTTAGATGAAGCTAAATAGATACAATAATTTCAGTTACAAACTTAGATAAGGAACAATAGTTCAGTAGTATATGTACATATCAATATCAGCATTTTGGTCAAAACCATTCAACAAGTCTCTAGGAAGTTCCAAACTTCCTCATATCTTCTATCTTCTTCTGAGCCCTCCAAACTGTTCCAATCTCTGCCCATTATCCAGTTCCAAAGTCACTTCCATATTTTCAAGTATCTTTATAGCAGTGCCCTATTTCCCTCAATACCAATTTTCTGTATTAGTCTGTTTTCACACTGCTCTAAAGAACTACCTGAGACTGGGTAATTTATAAAGAAAAAAGGTTTAATTGACCCACAGTTCTGCATGGCTGGGGAGGCCTCAGGAAACTTGCAATCATGGAGAAGCAAGGCACATCTTACATGGTGGCGAGAGAGAGAGAGATGAACCACCACACACTTTTAAACCATCAGATCTTGTGAGAATTCACTATCATGAGAACAGCATGGGGGAAAACTGTCCCCATGATCCAATCACCTCCCACCAGGTCCTGCCATCAACATGTGGGATTACACTTCAAGATGAGATTTGGGGTGGGAACACAGAGCCAAACTATATCAACTAGCCTAAGGAGGGAATTTATTAGCCTACAAAAGTAAAAAGCCCAAGATATATCCTGGCTTTAGAAACAAGCTTAATAATGTTATAGGAATTTTGTCTCTCAGTTCTCCTTGCCTGAGAAAGGCTGTCTTCTGTCACAGCAAGATGGCCCTACCACCCAAAAGTCTACATTATTTTGAGAGTTTGTGATGCCAGAAAAAGAAACAAGACTGATCTCCTCTAAAAGATTCTTAATGACTTAGCTTGGGGCAAATGCTGATCACTACACTAAGCACTGTGTCCAGGGATATAGTGCACTCTACAACTGTGGTATGGAAGGCAAGAACATATGCTGAATGGCCCAAACAGAACGAGCCAGAGAAATGACAATTCCCCAAAGTAGATGACGTGGGATTGACAAAGAAAATAATAGGTGCCATTTTAAGATGCAATTAAATGTTAAATATTATATTCCCACTAATAGTATATGAGAGTTTCCTTTGCTTCACATCCTCATTAGTGCTTGGTATTTGTATTAGTCCATTTTCATGCTGCTGATAAAGACATACTCAAGACTAGGCAATTTATAAAAGAAAGAGGTTTAATGGACTCACAGTTCCACATGGCTGGGGAGGCCTCACAATCATGGCAGAAGGTGCAAGGAACGTCTCACATGGTGGCAGACAGCAGAAGAGAACTGTGCAGGGAAACTCCCCTTTATAAAACCATCAGATCTCATGAGACTTATTCACTATCATGAGAATAGCATGGGAAAGACCTGCCACCATGATTCAATTACCTCCCACCATGCCCCTCCCACAACACATGGGAATTATGAGAGCTACAATTGAAGATGAGATTTGGATGGGGGTACAGCCAAACCATAACAGTATTCTCTGCCTGTTTCATTCTAACCGTTCTGATCAGCGTGTGGTGGCATCTCATTTTAAGTTTGATATACATTTCCTGGATGAATAACAATGTGGAAGACCTTTTCACTGCCAGGAAGACATGCTTATGGCTTTGGTTTTACTTTCATGAATAATACTTTGATTTATTTACATACTACTACAAGTACACACATTATTTCTTAGAAAGTATGTGTGTGTGGTGTGTGTACAATATAGATATCAATACCTCAACCCTGGAATCAGATATATTTTTTCAGTCAATCTCAAATGATAAATATTAGTAAATTCAGTGCTCTGTTTAGGAAAGTTATTGAAACTGTCAATTTTATTAACTAAAGTTTCATTTAGTCTGTGTCAATTTAGTCTGTGACATTTTAAGGACAATTTTTTGAAATAAGGAAGACTGAGAAAAATAAGGTTGAAGAAAAATTAAGAGTTCAATTTTAGATATGCTAAGTTTGAGATGTCTGTCCATCATGTAAGTGGAGGTATGAGTTGAAAGCTGAGTATTTTAGGTGGAGTTCAGTACACAGGTCAGAGCAGAAGATACAAATTTTTAAGTCGTCATCACTTATATTGCAAGGCTGGATGAGACACGTAGGGGAGAGAGTTTAGGCAGAGAAGAGAGAGGCCCAAGGACTGAGCTCTGAGACCATCCCATAGTTACATCAGGAATGTGTAGAGGACCCTGTAAAATAAATAGAGGAGGCCAATGCACTGATGGAGACAGTGAACCAAGGCCAAGCATGGAGTCATGGAGGCCAGATTTTTCCTGTGTAAAATGGTGGCAATTACACTACCACACTCACAAGTTGCTATGAGGAGCAAAAGGATTAATGCGTATGTGGTGCTTGGCACATCATATGTGCTCAATAAATTGTGAACAAATTATTTAAAATGCATATGGGAAAAACCTACACTTCAATATTGTTGAACTATATTACCAAATGATTGGGTTCTGAGAGCCCTGTGGTTGGAAAAATAACATAAAAGTATAAGTATAAGGAAAGCATGAGCATCTTTTTTTTTTTCTTCTTCAACTTTTAAGTTCAGGGGTAAATGTGCAGGATGTGCAGGTTTGTTACATAGATAAACGTGTGCCATGGTGGTTTGCTGCACAGATCAACCTATCACCTAGATATTAAGCCCAGCATCCATTAGCTATTCTTCCTGATGCTCTCCCTTCCCCTGCTCCCCCGACAGGTCCCGGTGTGTGTTGTTCCCCTCCATGTGTCCACATGTTCTCATCATTCAGTTCTCACTCATAAGTGAGAACATGCAGTGTTTGATTTTCTGTTCCTGCATTAGTTTGCTGAGGAGAATGGCTTCCAGCTCCATCCATGTTCCGGCAAAGGACATGATCTCATTCCTTTTTATGACTGCATAGTATTCCATAGTGTATATGTATCACATTTTCTTTATCCAGTCTGTCATTGATGGGCAGTTGGGTTGATTCCATGTCTTTGGAAAGCATGAACTTCCTTTTTTTTGTTTGTTTGTTTACTCTCAAGTTTCTATTTATTTGTGTAATCCTGGAAAGATTATCTCAGCTTCAATTTCCTGATTTCTTTTTTTTTTTTTATTATACTTTAAGTTCTAGGGTACATGTGCATAACGTGCAGGTTTGTTACATATGTATACTTGTGCCATGTTGGTGTGCTGCACCCATCAACTCGTCAGCACCCATCAATTCATCATTTATATCAGGTATACCTCCCCAATGCAATCCCTCCCCCCCGCCCGCCATGATAGGCCCCAGTGTGTGATGTTCCCCTTCCCAAGTCCAAGTGAACTCATTGTTCAGTTCCCACCTATGAGTGAGAACATGCGGTGTTTGGTTTTCTCTTCTTGTGATAGTTTGCTAAGAATGATGGTTTCCAGCTGCATCCATGTCCCTACAAAGGACGCAAACTCATCCTTTTTTATGGCTGCATAGTATTCCATGGTGTATATGTGCCACATTTTCTTAATCCAGTCTGTCACTGATGGACATTTGGGTTGATTCCAAGTCTTTGCTATTGTGAATAGTGCCGCAATAAACATACGTGTGCATGTGTCTTTGTAGTAGAATAATTTATAATCCTTTGGGTATATACCCAGTAGTGTGATGGCTGGGTCATATGGTACATTCATACAGCCAACAGACACATTAAAAAATGCTCATCATCACTCGCCATCAGAGAAATGCAAATCAAAACCACAATGAGATACCATCTCACACCAGTTAGAATGGCAATCATTAAAAAATCAGGAAACAACAGGTGTTGGAGAGGATGTGGAGAAATAGGAACACTTTTACACTGTTGGTGGGATTGTAAACTAGTTCAACCATTATGGAAAACAGTATGGCAATTCTTCAAGGATCTAGAACTAGAAAGCATGAACTTCTAAGGAAAAAAGTTCTGAAAGCAATGACTGTAGTAAAATACAGTGTCTTTTAAAGTAAGACAAACTTGGTTTTGGATTTTGGCTCTCTGTTGACCTTGGACAATATTTAACCTCTCCAAGCTTCAACTTTTCCATCTCTAAAATAGGGTGATGGTAGTACTTCTTCATAGGGCTGATGAAAAGATGAAGTGAGTGAATACATGTAAAGTGCTCGCCTTAACCAAACTGTTAGTGAATACCAAGAAATTAAATTGGCTGTTTTCATGCTCCACTTCTCTAAAATGAACCTCAAGTCTCCCATTATGCTGGATTAAGATGAAGCTGATGGTTCACTCTGTGACAACATTGAATTGTTGTGACAAAGCATATTTGGAAATGACATGTTCTGGATCATTTTATGTTCTAAAAGTTCATCAGAATACTTATTTTGCTTAGACCTTTGCTAAAATATTTCTAAAACTTGTTCCTGAGAATATATATTAAGTTAGGTACTTGAGTCTTTGGTAGAGGAACACACAACTATCCCAAGAACATCGTTCTGAACACCAATCCTTGGGCAGGTGTTATAGAGTCAAGAGGTGTAGAACATTGTGCCGAATCTGTACTGACTTGTAACTTGCTCTGGATTTTTAAAATTACATGATTCTCTAATATTTGTCTATTTTATAACTTCCTTCTCTGGGAAGAACTACAGATGACAGTCAGTGAACATGAAATTCTTGCTGGCTGAATAAAACAAGGCTCACTGTAGAGTAATTATAACGAGAGACAGTTAATGTCTACCGTGATCTTAGTAGCTTTCAAATGTAACCAACAAATTATTTTAGTTGATAATAAAGATGGAACAATAACTAAAATATTTTTCCCAAATGCCCTGAGCTTTCCCACTGTTGTGCCCAATATCTAATATTCCTATGCACAAACTTTGCAAAATATAGTACTGGCCCAGGTCAAATCCATCTCCCTCATTCATCCTGTTCTTATTTGGATTATTCAATCTCTCATTTTTTCTTTTGAGGGAGGAAGGAGCACTCTCTGTAATACTTTCCTGGTGACTCTTGAAAGTATTTACATTTTCGTTTTTTTCTATGTATGTTTCTATTGTGCCACTAGTTTCTAGACTCTGTGGGGACACTAACCAATCATCTTTATCTGACTATTTCCATAACACCTAATATGGAGCCCTCAAACATACATAGAAGACACTTGAAGACAACTGCGAATTGAACAATGTGTTCACCCATCGATTAGCTGTTCTTATGAATCATCATTGAGTGGTATGTGTAGAATGTAGCAGAACATCAGTGTTTATGCTGTAGTTTTAAAATGAAGTTACTACATGATTTTATCTTACATTGCACAATGACATCATGGATCTTTCAATCACAACACCTCCTAATATACCTATGATATTTTTCTGAATTCCTGTAAATCTCTGTCTTTCCCTTTAGCTGTTACTGTCTTTGCTCAGCTTCAAACCTTTCTTTTTGATCACCTAGATTATGCTAGCATGCAAAACCAAGGATACTGAGAAAAGTTTTATCATTGCCTTAGAAATGCCCAACAGTGTTAGCTAGGCATGGTAGCACCACCTGTAGTCTTAGATACTGAGGATGCAGAGGCTGGAGGATTGCTTCAGCTCAGGAGTTTGAGGCTGCCATGAGTTATGATCGCACCACTGCACTCCAGAATGGGCGAGAAAGCAAGATCTCTCTTTAAAAAAAAAAAAAAGATAAGAAAGGAAGGAATGCCCTATGGTATTATATCTTTGCCCGGCAGCTACATGAGCAGTCCTCACTTATATGCATTTAATCTCGAGCAAACATAAAATAGCAATTTTTAAATAATTCCTTTTTATCAAGACTGCTATGAGTCTTCAGAAGAGATTATTAACTCCCTTGCAGTAAAAAACTGTAGGTTTATTGGCATTATCACAACTATATCTTGGCTGTATTTTGTATTTTATTTGGAGGATATATCAAGATATAAAACTTCTACCAGTCGCAAGAGTAAATTAGTCACTATTCATACTTTATCGATATCTTTTGTTTGTTTCTTTTATTTTCTTTTTTTGAGACGGAGTCTCGCTCTGTAGCCCAGGCTACAGAGCTCACTGCAACCTCCGCCTCCCGGGTTCACGCCATTCTCCTGCCTCAGCCTCCTGAGTAGCTGGGACTACAGGCGCCCGCCACCTCGCCCGGCTAATTTTTGTATTTTTAGTAGAGACGGGGTTTCACCGTGTTGGCCAGGATAGTCTCCATATCCTGACCTTGTGATCCGCCTGCCTTGGCCTCCCAAAGGGCTGGGATTACAGGCATGAGCCACCGCGCCCGGCCCATACTTTATCGACTTCTTACAGGTGATGTCAGTGAACTGGAAACAGTTTTCCAAGGGCTGCTAAAGTATTTGTAACACGACACACAAGCTTCCTTGTGGGTTACCAGCTTAACTTTCTTTTCATGGAAAATGTCATTAAAGGGACGTTCAGAGGGTTTCCTACATAAAAGAAGTCTATAAGTTTTAAATGACAGTGGTATTTTAAGATAAAAATTGGATTTTCTTATATGTTCTCTGTTTTCTAGAGAAAAAAAAAGGTTAATTTTTGCAGAATACTCTGGCTCCCACCTTCCTTATTCCCTTTTACATATTCAAACTCAGAGCCACTTACTATGTTTCTGGAGATAAAACTAGTGGGTGAGAAAAGAGTTACCCTAGTTTAGGAAAGGGTGTGAATTTTTAGTTACTTTTATATTACTAAATTAGAATAGAGTATGCTTTAAAATTTACTTTTGTGTTATAGTACAACACACAAAGAGAAAAGCACTGAAATCTTAGTTGTACAACTTATTAAATTTTCATTTATGTGTTCTCCATTGAGGTCAATAAATGAAACATAATTATCATCACCAAAAGCCCCATTGTGCTTTCTCTCATCCCTTCTCCATATGTAACCCCTGTCTTGATTTTCTAAACCAGAGATTCATTTTGCTGGACTTTAAACTTTATATAAATGAAATCATACAGTGTATTTATTTGGTAGCCGGGTTCTTTTGCCCAAATTATGTTTGTGAGATTGCATCATATTGTTGCCTATAGCAATAGTTTGTTCTTTTTAATTGTTGTATAGTATTCCATTGTGTGACTAGATCACAATTTGAATACTTCCTTATTGATTATCACTTGGGTATTTTTCAGCTTGCCACTCCTATAAATAATACCATTGTGAACATTCTAATATTTGTCTTTTCGAACATATGTGTGCATTTCCATCTTATTATACCTAGGAGTGGAATTGCTAGGCCTTAAGTTACATGTCAGTTACATGCTTTAGTAAATACTGCCAAGGAGTGCTTCCTAAGTGGTTGCACCAATTTACACTCCCACTAACAGTTTCACATCCTTCACATCCTCACCAGTACTTGGTATTGTCAGTCTTTTTCATTTGAACCATTCTGAAAAGAATATAATAATATATCATTGTGGTTTTAATGTCTATATCCCAGATGAATAAGAATGTTGAGTACCTTTCAATATTGGCCATATGGATATTTTTGTGAAATGTCTGCTCAAGTGTTTTGATCCATTTTCTTTCTATTGGATAATTCTGTTCTTATTGGTTTATATGATTTCCTTATATATTGTGTATGCAAGCCCTTTTTCAGTTATGTGTTACAAACTAATCCTGGCTACTGAATGCAAAATAAGTGCCAAAATTGGTAGATATAAACTATACATTCCAACAAAATTTTGGGTTACTTTTGGAATTTTTTTATTTAAAGAATTAGACACAGAAGCTTGGAAGAAAATAAAAAATCATTCTCTAATATTTAGATAGATGTTGCTCTTGGGTTCCCCACACCAACCCCTCCCACCACTACTGTATTATTTTTCTATTACATTGTAGCAAAATGCCACAAAGGTAGTGATTTACAGTTTTATAAGTTAGAAATCCAGGCAGGCATGGATGAGTTTTTGCTTAGGATCTCACAAGGCCTAGGTCAAGATGTCAGCAGGCTAAGATCTTATCTGTAAAGTCTGGGAAATAATCCCTTCCAAGCTAACACAGGTTGTTGGCAGAGTCAATTCCTTGGAGTCAGTCCAAGGTCCTCATTTCCTTGCTGGCTGCTCTCTGGAACCATTCGCAGTTCCTAGAAACCACTCACATTTCTTCTCACATGGCCCCTCCATCTTCAAGCCAGCAATGGTGCATTGAGTCCTCATATTTCATATGTCTCTGACTTTCTCCATTGCCTTCCTTTCACACTACTAGTTGGAGAAAGTCCTCTACTTTTAAGGACTCATTTGATGACCTTGGGACCACCCAGATAATCTCCCCTTTTAAGGTTCACTATGTCAAATGACATAACACAGTCATTGAAGTTATATATTGTCATACTAACAGAATCTGGGGCTTAGGTCGTGGAATCTTTGGGGGATAAATCCAGAAATTCTGCCTATCATGGGACTGTACACCAAAATCAAGATGAAGAGACAGGAACAGACTAGAAAAGAAATGTCAGTAGTTGGAAGTCTAATCAATTGTTTAGAGGTTATCAGCTAGAGCAACTCCAGTGCCTAGCAATGTGCCTGGCATAAAGGACACTCTCAATAATATTTTTCAAACAAATGAATAAGTAGCTTTTGAGATTTTTTCTAATCTCCATATTTGACTACAGCATGTTATATCATCTTTCTCTGGATATTCTTGAACAAATAAATGATAAAGTATCGCAAAACTATATACATTATATATGAGGCTCATCTAGGCCAGGGGGAGTCAATAATCTTCTATTTTTTATGTCGTCTCTGATTAACTGATGGTGGCCATCTGAAACACTGCATTGAGAAGGATTTTGCAGTTTGAAGATTGTTGAGGCTTGAAGGATTTTGAAGTTTAAAGGAAAAGAGCACTGTGATTACCTACACCATCTACCTGAGCACTACAGGTACATATGATTACAAATACATCTTATTACCATCCCACACCCACTTAGAGACCTAAGTGAGATTCAAGCCACTAGACCAAAGAATGAGTCCATATCTAATTTAGCTTTAGAGGCTTTCTATCTAATAAATCTGAATAATAGAATAGTTTGTTGTCATCTTTTCAGTGTAACTAGAAGCTTATGCTTCTTCCTACAACTTCCACACACATTAATCCCCATTTTTTACACCCTCTACAAGAGGCAACAAACTGGAGGGCGTGGCTGTGGAACATGTATTTTTCAACCTTCACAATGTTTTTGGGAAGTTGGAATTTGTTTTCAATACCTAAAAAGAGAGACTTTGTATTTCGAATAAATCTAAATATTGGGTTACTCTTAGTAATTTGACATCACCGGGTCAACATTCCTGCATGTAACCCTTAGCTTGAGTTGACTCTCAGACTGCCCCTCTTGATGGGGATGTTCTTGCCAGTTTGTCCAAATCATGTCCCTGACAGTACAGCCTTATAGCAAGTCACCATCATGCCTGTCCCTCAGGACTTGGGTTTGTGATTCCCGCTCTACACTATGACCTTTTTGTTTCAGCCAACCTAGCTCCAAGACAGCCTAACTTGTATAGACTCTCAAAAAGAAGATCCCTATGAGAAATTCCTGTCCCAAATGGTCAACAGTCTTCTCTTTCTAACCTCACATTTCCCGGAACAGGTATTTGGGAGGAATGGGAAGTTTCTGGCAGAATCCCAGTCTCTCTCTTCATAGCCACTGTAGGCTCCCCCAGGCTTTTCTCTCCTGGGCCTGCAGCCTCCTGTTCACCACACTCTGATTGTTTCTTTCAGCTCAGGGGGCACATGCGTATCCTGACAACTCATTCTGTTAGGGGTAGAAGGTATCCAAGTTACCAGTGGCAAATCCGTATGGGTCTGCAGCAACCTTTATTCTTGCCTCCTCAGAAGAAAGAATTCAACTGAGGGGCATAAGGCAGAAAAAGAGACCAAGGCAAGCTTTCAGAGCAGGAGTGGAAGTTTATTTTAAAAAGCTTTAGAACAGGAAAGAAAGGAAAGTACACTTGGGAGAGACCCAAGCAGGCATTTAACCTTGACCCCTGGGGCTTGATATGCTGGTCCACCTCCAGCATCTTGCACCCCTTTCCCACGATTTCTCCCTTACGGTGGGCTGCCTGCATGTGCCCTCCTTATGCTTGGGACATGAGCATGTGCAGTGTGTTTAGGAAGTTGTATGCATGCCCATCTGAAAGTTTCTTCCCTTTTCTGGTGGAATGTCCCCAAAAGTCATACTCCACCATTTTGTCTCTTAATACACATGCCCGGTTCACTCGCCCAATTCCTGAGACCCTGTTGAAAGCCAATTACCAATTTCAAGTATTTTTATCTCTTTGGGAAGTTGCCTCTCGCTGGTGTCTGCATTCAGTTAACACTTCATTGTGACAGCTGTGGACCGTCAGGAGATTGTCTCTCCCTGGTGCACTGGCTGCTGAATTATCGTTTTTAGAGCAGCAGTGTGATAACTGCCAAACCATCACCTGATAATCACCTGACATTCCTGGTGGGTGGGGAGCAGAGCCCTCTCCTGCCCCACTCATGCCTGTCTAACTTCATGTAACAATTCCTAATATGTTAATTGTTCATTTCTGGGCCTCTGAAGTAATTTGGATAGTCGATTTTAGTGTAGACTATGTTAGGCCATTCTTGCATTGCTATAAAGAAATACCTGAGACTGGGTAATTTATAAAGACGAGAGGTTTAATTGGCCCACAGTTCTGCAGGCTGTACAAGCATGGTGTCAGCATATACTTGGCTTCTTGGAAGGCCACAGTGAGCTTTTACTCATGGCAGAAGGTGAAGTGGAAGCAGGCACATCACAGGACAAGAGCATAAGCAAGAGAGAGAGAAGGAGAGGATACCACATAATTTTAAACAGCCAAATCTTATGAGAACACACTATAGTGAGGACAGCACCAAGCCACGAGGAATCTGCCCCCATGACCCAAACACCTCCCACTAGGCCCCAACTCCAGCACTGGGAATTACATTTCAACATGAGATTTGGAAGTGACATTCAAACTATATTAGAGGTATTCATAACCACTTTCAAATTCCTGAGTAACACAAATGTAAGAATACAAAATACTGTAAAGTAGAATTCAGGAGCTCCTTCTAGAAGCTTAGTGTTGTATTAGGTACCATGGTGATGAGCAGTTGATTCCGAGTAGGAGTAACATGGACAAATAATTTAACATATACATTTTCTCTAAGGGCCAAATTGATGATATTTTAGGTAATATCCATTGTGAGAGAATCAGAAGGGTTTTTAAAAAAATCTTTGGGCCACTACTCCTAACTCGTAACATGAGGAGACCAGACTGTATCATCTTAGAGGTCCTTTCAGCTCTACTATTCTATCTCTGGACGTGGTAAATTCTCTTAAAAGATTTCAGAATTTATCGTCACTGCTTTTTTCATCGATGTAACCATAAATATAAAACAAAAATGCTATAAATAAAAATAGTTTAACCAATTTAAAGTGGTTACAGCTAAAATCACTATCTGAAAAGGAAAGTTGATCATTTCCGTTGTTAATCACATCAAACCCAGTAGTCCCGTTGACAATTACAAAGTTTCCAAAGATTACTTCCCAGCATTCTCATAGTAGGCATAAAGCCAGCATGCTGCTCTGAAGCCATTATCTGTGAAGATTTTGATCTTAGCATTCTGAGATATTTACTAAATTAATGGGAAGTTGGTTAAAATTCCCTCCTTTTCAGATTGCATATGATACTTCTAAAATGAAGCATGTCCTTTAGGGAGAAAATTATCCCTTTAATTTTAGCATATTTTAAAAATAGGGAAAACTGACCAAACTCTGTCAGGGGAGGCGATCTCTCTTTGTGTGATGAGTTTCTCTGAGGTTATGTACATGTATTAGTTAGACAAGGATGGCTTTTCCTTTTGAGAAGAGTAGCAGGCAAGCACTTCTATTGATCACAAGGTCAGTCTGAGGCCATCTTTTATAGAGTGCTATTAAGTACTAATTAAGATTACTTTTCTCTGTGATTGTATACTAATTTTATATTCCTCTTAATAAAATGAGCTCCAGTTATTCACTGGAGAAAAAATTACTCTTCTTTTTTACCTTCCATTAGCCATTATATAATAGTATATAGCTTCAAAAGAAACAGAAGACTACAATATTTTTCGTCAGGCCTGATGTAATTTTCTCCATATTTTAGCTATCTTTGTCCAACAGCATTAACTACAGTGCTTGGTATGTAATAAAAAAAATTTTTTAAGAATTATTTCTGGTATACCAATGGGTGTTAAAATACCAGGTTAACTCTGTCAGTCATGCTATCAAGGGGATAAACTATTTTACTACTTGTTTCTATGACTTTGACACTGAAAATGACTCCTAGATGCCCCTGTGAGATCACCCAGGAGGGTACAGTTGCTCAATACAGTAACACCCACTGAGTCCCCTGCCTCCTGGCTCTTCTGTATGACACAGGCTTCACAACCGTGATAGAAACTGCCCTGAATCTGTCTTGAGGTCAGGAGCTCAGAGAATTTTGGTAAGGACCCTCTGGTTTACTTTTAAGATTAAAGAAGAGTTTCTCTACTGTGAATTCTCAGAAGCAGGTTGAGATCATACTTTTAATGTGAATTTCTTTGAGAGCACACCAATATACAATGTCTTCTTTCTGTATCACCTGAAGTTCTTACCACCTGAAGACATTGTATTGGTAGCAATAAAACAGGAAATGGAAAAGCCAGCAAGCTTTCACCTGATCTCTATGGGGGCATCACAGATCAGACTTGTCCTCACTGAAAATCACTGTAGCATCTAATGGACTCATTCACATGGAATATTGAATGATTGACTATTACACAGATCACCTCTCCTACTGAATTATTTTACTTAAAAACAAGTAGAATGCAAGAGACTCACTGTGAAATTTTTCCCGGAACCTCTTTACCTTTCCTGTCTCTGAAGACTCTCTCTCGTAACATCAACATCTGTTCTCACCATTCCCATTGTCTCTATTTAGACATCTCCTGGTTAGTTATAAAATAAAGGCCACAGGCCGGGCGTGGTGGCTCCAGCCTATAATCCCAGCACTTTGAGAGGCCGAGACAGGTGGATCACGAGGTCAGGAGATCGAGACCGTCCTGGCTAACCCAGTGAAACCCCATCTCTACTAAAAAAATACAAAACACTAGCCGGGCGAGGTGGCGGGCGCCTGTAGTCCCAGCTACTCGGGAGGCTGAGGCAGGAGAATGGCGTGAACCCAGGAGGCGGAGCTTGCAGTGAGCTGGGATCCGGCCACTGCACTCCAGCCTGGGACAGAGCGAGACTCCGTCTCAAAAAAAAATAAAGGCCACAATTTTTAGTCTAACACTAAGACTCTGCCCAGCCTTTCCCTGACCTACCTCTCCTAGATTTGTTTTTTTGTTGTGCTTCAGCCACACTGAACACCTCATGATTTGTCACCAAGGATTTACTATGTTTTTCTGTTTCTTCATGACTTTCATCCTATCTGGAGACAATAGAGTATTGTGATTAAAAGGACCCAGATTTGTTTCCTGGCTCTATAACTTACTGGATGTGTGACCTTTCTAAGTCTGTACAATGGGGATTGGTCATAGCAGCTCCTTCCTGTGGTTATTGTAAAGTTGTTAATACATTTAGAGCACTTGACACATTTTTGGCACATATAGAAAATTTTAAAATCTGCTTTTATTGTTGTTTTATTATTATTGTTGTTATTAGATGAATTTTCTTACTCTGCTATTACAGTCTTTCAAATTTGTTCCTATTTCTTGGGGGTTTTTTTGTTTGTTTGTTTGTTTTGTTTTGTTCTGTTTTGTTTTTGAGATAAGATCTTGGCTCTGTTGCCCAGGCTGTAGTGAAGTGGCAGGATCACAGTAGCCCCGACCCCTAGGCTCAAGCCATCCTCCCACGTCAGCCTCCTGAGTAGCTGGGATTACAGGCGTGCACAACCATGCCTGGATAATTTTGTATTTTTCTTTTTTGTCAAAACAGGGGCTCCCTGTGTTGCCCAGGCTGATCTTGAACTCCTGGGCTCAGGAGATCTTCCCGTCTTGACCTCCCAAAAGTGCTGATATTACAGGCATGAGCCACTGTACCTGACCTGTTCTTAGAGTTATCCTGGTAAACCCACTTAAAGGAAACACCTCTATTCTATTAACTCCCATACCATCTTATCTTTTTTTTAGATGCTTCCTATAGTCTCTGCCCCATTCAGTGTAGTTCTATAGTTATCTGTGTATGTGACTGTCTCTCTTCCTTAACATTATAAACTCCTTGACAACAGGAGCTATTTCTAACCATATTGTATCCTTTCTTGTGCCCTGTACATAAAATATATTATTTGTTTATTGGTCGATGAAACAAACAAATGAACAAATAAATGAAGAATATTTGATTTTGAGCCTTTCTGCCAAATGTAATAATATCCAGAATAATTTCTTATATTTAGAGCACTTTTTACAATCTTCATCATATTTTATCCTCATAATAACCTATTTAAGGAAAACAGGCTACCTCTTGTTTTTTGAGAAAAAGACTGAAAGGGCTATGTTGACATGGGAGTCTGTCACTTTTTGATTAATGGAAGAATCCACATGACTTCCACAGTGATAGGTCAGTTCACACAAGGCTAGTGAATTCATTTGCAACTTAAGTGGACAACAAATCCCATTTTCTAAACAAAAGATACAGAGCTTAATAGGCTTCATAGTCACCATACACTTAATGTTGAAGGCTACATTTTGAAAATATTATGTAAGAACTTTGTAATTGACATTTGGATGTCCTAGGGAACTTTTTGCTCCTTCTCAGTGATCATGAGACTGGTCTTAAATAATACCTTTCCCCCAGTGCACTATCCTCTTTACAACGCTGTTTTTCCCAGAGCTCCTGTGGTCACAGGCTATAAATATTTATCATCTTCTCTTCCTTGTAGCACAAAGACTATTTCACTTCAAGGCCCCTTATCACTTACCAATGGTATAGGTTCAAGACTAAATGGAAAATGTTGGAGTTGTAATTATCACTTTATATTCTTCATGATGTAGGAAAAGAGGGTAATTTGGCTGGTTTTAAAGGTAAGAAATCTCAACTACATTTTTCTTTTTTTGCCTGTATGACACAGTTTCTAAATGTCAAAGTCAAAACTGAGTCTTTTCTCTAACATAATATGTTGCCATTAGCAGATTATAGTAATAGTAATTTTTATTTACTAAGTTCCTATGATGTTTAAGGCGTTTTATAAACATTGTCACATTGCATTTTAACCGTAAGAGATAGACTTAAGAATCCCTATTTGAGAAATCAGAGGAAATAAAATAAGTTGCCTGGGTAGAAAATAACAGAGCCAGAATTCAAACTGTTATGCCTGATTTCAGAACCCTTGCTTAAAAGCAGTTTAACCAGAGAAGCTTTAACACAACGTTTATATGATAATTCTTAAAATTAACTGTTTAGAACTTCTCCCCCTTAGCCTGTTCCTCTCCCATCTTCCCCATCTCAGGGACTAGTGCCTCCGCTTGAGCAATTCTCAAGCAATTCTCCTGGACCATCTCTTATTTGTCCCGCCCCACTGACACCAAACTTTACACAGCTCCCTGACTCTCTCCAGTCAGCCTGCTCCTCTCCATTTTTGCTGTCCACACACTTGTCCATACCTCTCACTCACAGATGCTGCCATCTCTCTCCCAAGGAACTGCAGTCACCTCCCAGCTCATGTCTACCTCTGCTTTTCACATTACTTCCATTCAATGCCATTCCACTAAATCTGTGTCATGCCTCTGAATCCTACATGCCCTTTACCCAGAACTGCCACTCCCATCTCAGTGTTGAACTTTCCCAATTGCTTTCTTCCTTTTGATTCCCAATGCTCTTGTTTTAAGCTCTTGTTTTAAGTTCCTCCCCGATGCCAGCTTCATGTCCTCAGGGACTTTCCAAGTTCTGTTCCCTCTGCCTAAGAAGTGATTCTCCAATCCCTCCACACATTATTTACCAGCTATTTTGCAATGTTCTTTAAAGACTCAGCCTAAATGTCTCTTACCCAGAGAAAACAAACTTCCATAACATCCTATCTAGATTAGGTCTCCCTGTTTTACTCCCGCAGGGAGCCCTTACTTTTCCTTCATAGTAATTATCACAGTTATAATAGTAATTTGTTGCTAAGCTAAGCTGTTGGTCTCTTTCATTAGACAATAAGCACCAGAAGGGCAGGGATGGGGGGACAAGGACATTATATATGCATTTTTACCACTATATGCATAGTATGTACCAGACACACCAAAAAAGTGTTAAATATTTGTTATCTGAATGAAATGCAGACAGCTTAAAAGCAGTGTTTCATCTAAATTGACAGTGCACATTTACTCTTCCCTGAAGAACTCCAAAGGTAGTAGTAAAAGATACAGTAATGGCTTAAGTAAGCCATTTGTATTCTTATTCATCCTCTCTTTTCTTCCTTTTTTCTTTTGTTCCTTCTCCTTTCCTCTCTTCCCCTCCTATTCTCTCTCCTTCTTTTCTTTTCCCTTCTCTTCCCTCCCCTTATTGCCCTTCTTTCCCTTTTCTTCCCTTTCCTTACAGAAGCATTTCCTCCAGCTGTAGATAAAAGCATCAGGATGCCTGAATCTCAGAGCACCACATAGAAGGGTTTCAGGCCATTCATTGGCCCACACCAAGAGTTGACTTCCTACCCGAATTTTCATTAGCAATTTCCAGTGATTGAGGAGAACTATAGCTCCAGAATCTAACAGTAAATCTTAGTCTGGAGATTCAGACTTTGAAGGGCTATAAGAGACATCCCCCAGAGAAGGTACAGTAGTACACAGTGACAAATCGTTTCTCTCCAATTTTTTGAATTTTGGGAAGCACTGGAGTCAGTCTACAAAGTGGCCTGTATCACCTTGTGTTCATCCCTCCTATTTTAGATAACTCTTGTTGGAGCAAAATAGCAAATATGAGTCTTCATGATAGAAGTCCCTAGTTATATAGCTTTTGAAAGGTGCCCCGCAGTGGTATTTTGGCTGATCAAAAGCTGGGTTTTCTGTAGGTCTTTTAAGGAATGTAAATCTTGGTATCCATATTCGTGGTCCAGCCCCTGCCATATCCCCTATCCTCCACAGAGCCTGAGCCTTGTAGGTACTGGTAAAAGGAGATGCTCTTAGACTACCTTCAGGTGTGGCTTCAGATAAACATCATATATTTGAACAAGCTAAGTATCGAGACTACATTTCCAGCTCACTGGAGACTTTCCTTCTGGCACATTTACGTTTGTGGCTCTCAAGAGATTAGAAAAAGAAACGTACTGAGCCACACACACTCTTTCAGAGAGTGGAAAGGAGTGGTTATCATTAACTCACAAGAATTGGTTCAAGTACTGAAGTCATATTTCAGCTACATTCACGTGAATCCCGCCGGCCTTCGGCTGGCGTGCTTCGGTTCATCACCATTGCTTGCCTGCCGCCGAGGACTCCTTTGGTTTCACTGCAGGGCATCTGAGATGTTTCAGCTGCCAGGAATTGCTTTGTGTGACTCTCGGACCTGTGACTTCACAGAGGGGATTTCCTTAACTTCAACTCGTCTGTTAAGTTCCTTAAAAGTCGATTTTGTGCTGAGTGGTATGTTCGCCTTGTGGAATCTGCTTCCCTTACATTTAACTCTCCAAACAAAATTAGAGCAGGAGCTTGGCAGCCTTTCCTGCAGAATTCACACTTGGGAGGGGATGGGGGGGTGAGGCCTCAAGTAGATTTTAGTTTGGTCAGTCACGCTGAAGGTACTATTTGGCAGGAATATTAACTATGCCACCTGTGGAAAAAAATAAAAATTTCATTTTTGTAATTTGTACAGTCCACATGCTCCACATGTAAATGTTTTTTTAATACCTTGCCCAAGATATGAATTCGTTAGTTATAGATTGTAAAACTCAATCCATAGCAGTGTAGATAATCTAAAATTGCAGATAGGGTAATATTGAAATGATTCACAACACTTAAAGCTAAGTAAGTGGAACGGCACACGCAGATCTAACTGATGATACACTGGAAAGCTGCCTGCCTCCCTCCTGCTCTCCCTTCTGTTTCTCTCACAACTTTCTTTTAGGAACAACTGCAGTGCATCATACATGGCAGCAACACTAACTTAAAAGTTCTGGGGACATATAAATAAGTAATTTAATTTTTTGGCTTAAGAGCCTTTTCTCCAGCTTTCTCTGACCAAGTAAAGAAAGTGATTTTTCACATCAACTGGAAAACTAATTAAGCGTCATAGATGGCATCGTTATTTATTCCCTAGGATTAACCCAGAAAGAAGTAGAGAAGAAAACTAGCATTAATGTATACAGTTCATATCGAGAAGCATCGTACAGGTACTTTACACATTGTATTAACTCTAATAGTTATAGCAACCCTAGGACACATGCATTATAATTCTCTTTATTTGTTCTTTTTTGAGATGCTCTGTCTCAAAAGAGCTTCTCTCTTTCTTACTCTTTCTTTCTTTCTGAGATACTTCTTTCTTGCTTGCTCTGTCACCCTGACTAGAGTGCAGTGGTGCAATCATAGCTCATTGCAGCCTCAAACTCTTGGGCTCAAGCCATCCTCCTACTTCACCCTCCCAAGTAGCTGGGAATACAGGTGTGTGCCACCACACCAGGCTACCTTTTTTTAATTTTTTTTTTTAGAGAGAGACTCTCACTTTGTTACCCAGGCTGGTCTCAAACTCCTGGCTTCAAGCAACCCTCCCACGTCAGCCTCCCAAAGTGCTGGAATTATAGGCATGAGCCACTGCGCCTGACCTAATATCCTTATTTTTAACAGACGAAGTAACTGTGTCTTCAAGAAGTTAATTTATTCAAATTCACACAGACCATGTGGCATTAAACCTAGGATTAAACCCAGATGAACCTCACAAATCTGACATTATACTCACAGAAGATTGAAACAAACTATGGCAGATATACGAAACAATGTTTTAAGTATAGGTAAAAGTTTTGAAGGCAGAACAAATACTGGAATGTGACTTTATGTATTCTAAATTTAAGATTTCGAGTTCAAAGTGTAAGACTCAATATTCTTACAAAAACAAAAGTATTAACAGAGTGTTTAAAAATAAAAGTAGAACCTTATTATTTAAAATATAATAGTTTTAGGTTTAAGTACATTTAAGTACATTGTTGAGCCTTACCCAAAGGAAAATCCCAGGACATCAAATATTTAACATTAAGTGCCTGAGAGAGTTCTGAGTAAGAAGGAAGAAAGTGAGACAATGAATTAATTATCTACTGTGTTTAATCATTCGGGTATTTTTATTGATTCAAGTTATGGTAAAGCTACTCAGCCTAAGGGAGTGAGGCATACTTTTCCAGGAATCCTCCTACCTCTTTTTTTACATATACCCAGAGGCATCTTCACAGATTCCCGGGCATTACACCTGCAGCCCAGATTTTCATAATGAACTGTTAGAATTCAGCTTTCCTCAGAAGAGGGGAGAGGAATAAGTGACTGGGGAAAAGGAACACAGGTTTACTCCCAATGTGGAGTATGTATTCACTTCTTAACATAATAAAGGTATCACAAGTGATCCTGCAGTGCCATCATTAAAATCAAGTTTCCATAATTAAAGTTTTAAAATGAAACGATCTGTTAACTCTTGCCCTTTAGCTAAGTCTCTCACCTTCCTTAATTCTATGGACATGGGCAAAATGTGCTCTGCATGTAATTGGATTCCATAGATCAAGTTCTCCAGAGAACTACTTGGCTCTTCTTTCTGTGTACCACTTTAGGAAAGTTTTCTACCTTGGTCTTTTAAAGTATTTCAGGAGTTCCCTCAATTTCTGTTAGTGGTAGTATATCTACCAGGGCATAAAGTGCCATTTATCACTTTCAAATACCCTTGCTGTCCAAAACCTAGTCAAAAAACAGATATCTGTAGAAGACCTATCTCACTGTACAGTTGAAAATACGATGTTGAAAATATGCTTCTGAAGGCATATACAGTTCCATGGACATGGTGATCTGCAAAGTTGTTAGCATACCACAATAATTGAATATTAGCATCATTTACTTGGACCACTCTACAATGCTAGGAGGCCTTCAGGATCTCCTTACCAAACTTGATTTAAGCCTCCTAGTAACAGATAACTCACTGCCCAGCAATCCTGCAGCCTAAAGCAATAATTCTCACCTCTTACTGAACATCAGAATCACCTACAGAGCACTTAAAATGCCCAGGCCCATCCCAGAGGGGTTTTGTGAGCAAGAGAATGGCGTGATGTATGTGTAAGCACTTTGTAAACTCACTATGAAAACGTAAGGCATATTAGATAGTAATTTGAAAGTAAGTATTCACCCATCATTCCAACCCATCTAATTTTTTTCTTTTTTGTTTTTTTTTTGTTTTGTTTTGTTTTGTTTTGTTTTGTTTTGTTTGAGACAGAGTCTCTGTCATCCAGGCTGGAGTGCAGTGGCACAGTCTTGGCTCACTGCAACCTCTGCCTTCGAGTTCAGGCGATTCTCCTGCCTCACCTAGTTCAAGCTAGGATCACAGGTGCCTGCCACCATACCCGGCTAATTTTTGTATTTTTAGTAGAGATGGGATTTCACCATATTGGCCAGGTTGGTCTTGAACTCCTGACCTCAAGTAATCCACTCGCGTTGGCCTCCCAAAGTGCTAGGATTACAGGCGTGAGCCACCATGCCTGGCCAAGCCAGTCTAAATTCTTTGATTCTGACATCCAACTTATTTGCTATCCCTTCTAGCTATGTCAAATTCTAGCTATGTCAAATTCTTCTAATTGGAAATTGGAAATTTTATTTATTTTATGATTAATAAATGTGCATTTATTGAGGACTCAATTCAAGATCCTGGACTGTGTACTTATTACTTCTACACAGCGGTCACACTGGTCCCAGCTGGTGCCTCTCAGTGCCTTGGCTCTCTTGATTCCCTGGTCAGGCTTCCCGGTTGACAGGACATTGGTTATTTTCATACATAATCATCAAATTGTTGTTCATTAAAAAAAAAAAAAAAATCTAGTCCTGTCTTTAGGCCGGTACTTTTGTCTAGTAGTGTTTGGTTTTTAATTTTATGTTTACCTCCTATAAAAACCAAGGAGGTCGGTTAGAAATATAGATGCCTTAAATATTTCAAAGTATATTTTTTGCAACTTCGAAGTAAATTGGCTTGTAGGAAATCTAAGTGGTTAGTATTCATTTGTCTCATTTCAGATCTGGTTCTGAAAGAACTAGGATACTTTTTTTTTTCTTTTTTTTTCTTTTTTTTTTTCTTTTACGTAAAGCCAACTGTAGCACAAGATGCCAGAGCATTTGCATTTTGCTGTTGAGCCATTAACTCTTCCTTACTGACTGTTCCTTCCCAGTCTTGGGAAGTTAAGAATCTGGGTAGTAGGAATTCTTTTTCAGGCTGGCACACACTTGCTGCTACTTAAACAGTTTCTCCACCTCAGCGAGCCTGATGGAGATTCATTCCGTTTTTCCTGTGAATCACTTATCCAGCCCAGAAAAACCTGACAGTGACTATTTTTAGATTGAGGAGCAATCCGACTTTCTATAGAATGATGATAGGGAATGTGATGATTGTGCAGCCACCATGTGTAATATACTAAATCATTTTAACAGGTAGGACAAAGAATTTTTTGCCTCAGTGGCAAGTATTTTCATCTTTCTGTTGGTAATTGTCACTTTAAATGCTGGATTGGTTTGACTATTTACACTTTTTAAAGTAAATGAGGAATGTAACTTTGAGTTTCCTGAAAGATTGGTCCTCAAAGAATTATGCCCCCTTTTTTCTTTGTTTTTGTTTTCGTTTTGTTTTTTTTTTTTCTTCAGCTCTTAAGTTCAGGGGTGCATGTACAGGATATGTAGATTTGTTTCATACGTAAATGTGTGCCATGGTGGTTTGCTGCACAGGTCAACCCATCACCTAGGTATTAAGCCCAGCATCCATAAGCTATTCTTTCTGATGCTCTCCCTTTCCCCCAAGCCCCACTACTCTGACAGGCCCCAGTATGTGCTGTTCCTCCTCATGTGTCCATGTGTAATCATCATTCAGTTCCCACTTATAAATGAGGACATGCAGTATTTGGTTTTCTGTTCCTGTGTTGTTGTGCTGAGGATAATGGCTTCCAACTCTAACCATGTCCCTGCAAAGGACATGATCTTGTTTTTTATATGGCTGCATAGTATTCTATGGTGTGTGTGGACCACATTTTCTTTATCCATTCTATCATTGATGAGCATTTGGGTTGATTCCATGTCTCTGCTATTGTGAATAGTGCTGCAATGAACATACACATGCATGTATTTTAAAATAGAATAATTCATATTCCTTTGGGTATATACACAGTAATGGGATTGCTGGGTCAAACGGTAATTCTGCCTCTAGGTCTTTGAGGAATTGCCACACTGTCTTCCACAATAGTTGAACTAATTTACACTCCCACCAACAGTGTAAAAGCATTCCTTCTTCTTTTTCTTTTCTTTTATTTTTTTATTTATTTTTTTTTTTTTTTGAGACGGAGTCTTGCTGTCACCCAGGCTGGAGTACAGTGGCCAGATCTCAGCTCACTGCAAGCTCCACCTCCCGGGTTCACACCGTTCTCCTGCCTCAGCCTCCCGAGTAGCTGGGACTATAGGCGCCGGCCACCACGCCCGGCTAGTTTTTGTATTTTTTAGTAGAGACGGGGTTTCACCGTGTTAGCCAGGATGGTCTCGATCTCCTGACCTCGTGATCCACCTGTCTTGGCCTCCCAAAGTGCTGGGATTACAGGCTTGAGCCACTGCGCCCGGCCCAGCATTCCTTTTTCTTCAAAACCTTGCCAGCATCTGTTGTTTCTTGACTTTTTAATAATCGCCATTCTGACTGGTGTGAGATGGTATCTAGTTGTTTTGATTTGCATTTCTCTAATGATCAGTGATGCGGAGCTTTTTTTCATATGTTTGTTGGCTGCATGAATGTCTTCTTTTATAAATGTCTGTTCATGTCCTTTGCCCATTCTTTAATGGGGCTTTTTTTTCTTGTATATTTGTTTTAGCTCCTTGTAGATTTTGGATATTAGACATTTGTCATATGTATAAATTGCAAAATTTCTCTCCCATTTTGTAGGTTGTCTGTTCACTCTGATGATAGCTTCTTTTGCTGTGCAGAAGCTCTTTAGTTTAATTAGATCACATCTGTCAATTTTTGCTTTTGTTGCCATTGCTTTTGACATTTTCATCATGAAATCTTTGCCCATGCCTATGTCCTGAATAGTATTGCCTAGATGTTCTCCTAGGGTTTTTATAGTTTTGGGTTTTACATTTAAGTCTAATCCATCTTAAGTTAATTTTTATATAAGGTGTAAGGAAGGAGTCCAGTTTTGATTTTCTGCCTATGGCTAGCCAGTTCTCCAAGCACCATTTATTAAATAAGGAATCCCTTCCCCATTGCTTGTTTTTGTCAGGTTTGTTGAAAATCAGATAGTTGTAGGTGTGCGGTCTTATTTGTAAGTTCTCTACTATGTTCCATTGGTCATGTGTCTGTTTTTGTACCAGTACCATGCTGTTTTGGTTACTGTAGCCTTGTAGTATAGTTTGAAGTTGAGTGGTGTGATGCCTCCAGCTTTGTTCTTTCTGCTTAGGATTGTTTTGGCAATACAGGCTGTTTTTTGGTCCCATATGGATTTAAAAATTTTTTTTCTAATTCTGTGAATAATGTCAATGGTAGTTTAATGGGAATAACATTGAATCTATACCATACTGTGGGCAGTATGGCCATTTTCACAATATTGATTCTTCCTATCCATGGACATGGAATGTTTTTTCATTTATTTATGTCCTCTCTGATTTCCTTGTACAGTGGTTTGTAATGCTCCTTAAAGAGATCCTTCACTTCCCTTATTAGCTGTATTCCTAGGTGTTTTATTTTCTTTGTAGCAATTGTGAATGGGAGTTCATTTATGATTTGGCTCTCTACCTGCCAAATCAGAGAGATTTGTTGTTGGTGTATAGGCATGTTAGTAATTTTTGCACATTGATTTTGTATCCTGAGACTTTGCTGAAGTTGCTTATCAGGCTTAAGAAGCTTTTGGGCTGAGACAATGGAGTATTCTCAATGCAGCATCATATCATCTGCAAACAAAGATAATTTGACTTCTCTCTTTCTATTTGAATACCCTTTATTTCTTTCTCTTGTCTGATTGCCGTGGCCAGAACTTCCAATACTATGTTGATTAAGAGTGGTGAGAGAGGGCATTCTTGTCTTGTGCCGGTTTTTAAGGTGAATGCTTCCAACTTTTGCCCATTAAGTATGATATTGGCCATGGGTTTGTCATATATGGCTCTTATTATTTTGATGTATGTTCTTTCAATGCCTAGTTTATTGAGAATTTTTAGCATGAAGAGATGTTGAAGGCCTTTTCTGCATCTGTTGAGATAATTATGTGGTTTTTGTCTTTAGTGCTGTTTATGTGATGAATCACATTTATTGGTTTTCGTATGTTAAACCAACCTTGCATCCCAGGGATGAAGCCAACTTGATTATGGTGGATAAACCTTTTGGTGTGCTCCTGGATTTGGTTTGCCAGGACTTATTTTATTGAGGATTTTTACATTGATGTTCATCAAGAATATTGGCCTGAGATTTTCTTTTCTTGTTGTATCCCTGCCAGGTTTTGGCATCAGAATGATGCTGGTCTCATAGAATGAGTTAGGAAGGAGTCCTTCCTTTTCAATTTTTTGGAATACTTTCAGTAAAAATGGTACCAGCTCTTCTTTGTACCTCTGGTGGAATTCAGCTGTAAATTTGTCTGGTCCTGGGTATTTTTTGGTTGGTAGGCTACTTATTACAGCCCGAATTTCAGAACTTGTTATTGGTCTATTCAGGGAATTAATTTCTTCCTTGTTCAGTCTTAGTAGGGTGTATGCATCCAGGAATTTATACATTTCTTCTAAATTTTCTAGTTTGAGTGCATAGAGGTGTTTATTGTATTCTCTGATAGTTATTTGTGTTTTTGTGGGGGTCAGTGTTGATATCACCCTTATCACTTCTGATTGTGTTTACTTGATTCTTCTCTCTTTTCTTCTTTATTAATCTAGCTAGTGGTCTATCTATTTTATTAATTTTTTCTCAAAAAGCAGATCCTGGATTTGTTGATTTTCTGAAGGGCTTTTCACATCTCTATCTCCTTCAGTTCAGCTCTGATCTTGGTTATTTCTTGTTCTCTGCTAGCTTTGGGGTTTGTTTGTTCTTAGTTCTCTAGTTCTTTAGTTGTGATGTTAGGTTGTTGACTTGAGATCTTGCTAGGTTTTAGATGTGGGTATTTAGTGCTATAAACTTTCTTCTTAACATTAGCTGCATCCCAAAAATTTTGGTACATTGTCTCTTTGTTCTCACTAGTTTCAAAGAACTTCTTTATTTCTGCCTCAATTTTATTATATACTCAAGGGTCACTCAGGAGTAGGTTGTTAAATTTTCAAGTAGTTGTGTGATTTTGAGTGAATATCTTAATATTGAGTTCTAATTTGATTGTGCTATGGTGTGAGAGACTGTTATGATTTCAGTTATTTCCCATTTGCCGAGGAGTGTTTTACTTCCAGTTATGTGATCAATTTTAGAGTAAGTATTGTGTGGCAATGAGAAGAATGTATATTCTGTTGTTTTTGTGTGGAGAGTTCTGTAGATATTTATCAGGTCCTCTTGATCCAGAGCTGAGTTCAAGTCCTGAATATATTCACTAATTTTCTGTCCCAATGATCTGTCTAATATTGCCTGTCGGGTGTTAAAATCTCCCACTATTACTATGTGGGAGTATAAGTCTCTCTGTAGGTCTCTAAAAACTTGCTTTATGAATCTGGGTGCTCCTGTATTAGGTGCATATATATATTTAAGATAGTTAGCTCTTCTTGTTGAATTGAACCCTTGACCATTATGTCATCCCCTTGTCTTTTTTTATCTTTATTGGTTTAAAGTCTGTTTTGTCAAAAGCTAGGATTGCAAACCCTGCTTTTTTCTGTTTTCTATTTGCTTGGTAAATTTTCCTCCATCCCTTTATTTTGAGTCTATGTGTATCTTTGCACATGAGATGGGTCTCTTGAAGAGAGCATGCCAATGGGTTTTGGCTCTATTCAGCTTGCCATTCTGTGTCTTTTAACTGGGACATTATCCTGTTTACATTTAAAGTTAGTATTGTTATGTGTTAATCTGATCCTGTCATCATCATGCTAGCTGGTCCTAAAGTTTTTCAAACTTGTTTATGTGGTTGCTTCATAGTATCACTGGTCTGTGTATTTCAGTGTGTTTTTATAGTGGCTGGTAATAGTTTCTCCTTTCCATATTTAGTGCTTCCATATTTAGGAGCTCTTGCAAGACAGGCCTGGTGGTAATGAATTCCCTCAGCATTTGCTTCTCTGAAGAAGACCTTATTTATCCTTTGCTTATGAAGCCTAGTTTGGCCAGATATGAAATTCTGGGTTGGAAATTATTTTCTTTAAGAATATTAAATATTGGCCCCCAATCTCTTCTGGCTTGTAGGGTTTCTGCTGAGAGTTTCACTGTTAGTCTGATGGGCGTTTCTTTGCACATGACCTGTATATCCCTTTTTAAAAAATCTTCACATTAGTACTGACAATGGAGGGAGAGGCTTCCAGAGCTTGTGCAATGAGGGCCATGATGATATGTACAAAGTGTGCCCCCAGTCACTATGTCTGAGCTCAGAAAGACCTTTGCGAAATTTTGTGCCAGGCACAGTGACTCACACCTGTAATCCCAGCACTTTGGGAGGCTGAGGTGGGAGGATCACTTGAGGTCTGGAGTTTGAGACCAGCCTGGGCAACATGGTGAAACCGTGCTTCTATGAAACAATTAAAAATTAGTTGGGTGTGGTGGTGCACACCTGTGCTGCCAGCTACTTGGTAGGCTGAGGTGGGAGGATCACTTGAGCCCAGGAGTTCAAGGATGCAGTGAGCTAGGATCGCACCACTGCACTATAGCCTGGGTGACAGAATGAGACTCTCACTGAAAAAAAGAAAAAATTGAGACCTGCTTTTTCTTATTGTCTGCTGAATTAGTTTGTTTTCACACTGCTGATGAAGACATACCCAAGACTGGGCAATTTACAAAAGAAGGAGGTTTAACTGGACTTATAGTTCCATGTGGCTAGGTAAGCCTCACAATCATGGTGGAAGGCAAGAAGGAGCAAGTCCAGTCTTACATGGATGGCAACAGGCAAAGAGAGAATGAGTAAGACACAAAAGTGGAAACTCATGATAAAACCCTCAGATCTCATGACACTTATTCACTACCCCGAGAATAGTGTGGGGGAAACTGCCCCTGTGATTCAATTATCTCCCACCAGGTTCCTCCCACAACATGTGGGAATTGTGGGAGTACAATTCAAGATGAGATTTGGGTGGGGACACAGAGCCAAACCATATCACCTGCTTTAAAAATTTGAAAACTGTTTGACTACATGGAACAGCATTGAGACCCTAGAAATTTAAGTTGGAAGACTCTTATTAGTATTCTACAGAGTATATTTAAATATATATATATAAACCATGTTTATATACTGAAACCTGTCACATAAATTCTAACATGATTATTTCATATATTATTATTCCCGTGGCAAGGGCCTAAACTCTCTCTCCTATTTAGTTACTGAGCTTTACTTTTTCCTGAATTGAATACACAGTAAAACCACACTACGAGGGGTCAAGAAGGTCAGGGCAGTCTTAAAGAACAACAAAAAACTGGAGAACCTATACTGCTAGATATTAAGATCTATTAAAAAGCTGAAGTAATTAAGACATTATGGTACTGATACACAAAGAAAAGACAAACAGAACACAATGTCCAGAAAACACACACACATATATACATATGTGTATATTCATAAATATATGAGTGATACATATGAATGTATATATTAATCTGTGTGCATATATATATTCACCTGATTTGTGACACAGGTGACATTGTAATGCAATGAGAAAAAAGTAGTCCTTTCAAAAAATGATGATGGATCAGTTATATCCATGTGGAGAAAATATATCTTTACCTGACACAACACACAGGAATCAATTTCAGAGGGTTATTGATCTAAATATAAAATTAATAATGAAACCTGTAGAAAAAGCAAAGGAGAACATCACCATGACTTTATAGTAAGCAAAGATTTCTTAAACAAAACATATGAAGTTTAACTATAATATAAATAATGTAGAACTTCTCTTCATCAAAAAACACCTTCAAGCATTGAAATGGTAAGTCATAGAGGGAGGAAAGTATATTTGCAAATCACATATCCAACAATGACTCATACCAGAATATATATTTTTAAATTATATTTTAATCTTTAAAACTATTTTAATTATTTTTAAAATTATATATATATATATGTATTAATTTTCAAAAAGCAATAAGCCAGACAACCTAATAAAAAATCAGGGAAAAGATCTGAACAGACACTTCATGAAAGAGAATATTCAAATGGCCACTTAGTGTGTGAAAAATTGCTCTACTACATTAGTCATCAGGGAAATACAAATTGAAAACACAACTGAATGGCTACAGTGGAAAAGACTGACCACAACAAGAGGTGGTAAACATATAGAGCAACTGGAACTCTCATTCCCTTCTGGTGGGACAGCAAATTCATACAACTCTTTACAAAACCTCTTTGACAGTATCTGCTGAAGCTGAGCATATGCACACCCTGTGACCCAACAATTCCAATCCTAGTTATGGTTCCCACAGAAATGCATATCCATGCTCACCAAAGACAACTAGAATATTCATAGCAGCAATATTTTTACTGATAATTGTACATAGTTATAGGGTACATGTGATATTTTGATAGATGCATAAAGTGTATAATGATCAACTCAGGGTGATAGGTATATCTGTCCATCACCTCAAACATTTATAATTTCTTTGTGTTGAGAACATTCTGAATCTTCTCTTCTGGCTATTTTGAAATAGACAATAATGTGTTGATAACTATAGTCACCCCTGTTGTGCTATCAAACACTAGAACTTATTCCCTTTATCTAAATGTATTTTGTACCCACTAAACAACCTCTTTTCACACCCCCTCCCCTTCTCCTCTCCAGTCTCTGGTAACCACCATTCTTCTTTCTCCCTTCACAAGATCAACTTTTTTAGCTCCCACATATAAATGAGAACATCCAATATTTGTCTTTCTGGTGGAAGGCAAGAAAGAACAAGTCCAGTCTTACATGGATGGCAACAGGCAAAGAGAATGAGTAAGACACAAAAGTGGAAACCCCTGATAAAACCCTCAACTGAATGGCTACAGTGGAAAATGGATAGTGGTTACCTTTTGGATGGGGAGCAATGTAAAGGAGTGTTGTGCCCTGAGTTCTGAGACCCCCCTCAAAGACGACCACCAGAAACCGAAGTCAAAGCCAAGCGGCTGGGATCATTTTATTTCAGGTTCGAACCCGGACCTCTCTCCGTACAGGCGTAGTCAGGAGGGCAAGAGAGAGGTCTCGAGCACAGCTCAAGTCTACTTTTTATAGTAAGGCACAAACAGGTTACAGAAGATTAGGGCATTTTTGCAGTTACAAGATTGGGATTGGTTGACATTTTGAAGTTTGAACATTTGGCAGTTTCTGATTGGCTCCCGCCCTTTTTTAAACCACAAACGTCTAGGGGTTTTTGTTTTTTAGACAAACTGCTTGCTTAACCATGGGTGGGAGGGGGGTGGTTTCGATTGAGCAAGCAGGAGGTAGGTGACTGGGGGCTGCAAGCACCAGTAATCAGAACAGAACAGAACAGGACAGGGACTTTCACAACGCTTGTCCATACAACGTCTGGAATCTATAGATAACATAACCAGTTAGGTCAGGGGTCGATCTTTGACCAGGCTCCGGGCGCCGCCCGGGCTGTCTGCCTGTGGATTTCATTTCTGCTGCCTTTTAGTCTTTTCAGGAGTAGGGGGATTATTTGATGCTGGTTATGTTCTATTTCTGGGTCTTGGTGTGGCTACACAGATACATTCAGTGTATGAAAATGTTTCAAGTTGTAAACTTGTGATTTATGCATTATCTGCATGTTTTCATAAAAAGTTGTTAAAATACTATAACCTAATAAACAGGGTACCAAAAATATCTGTCATGTAAAGTAAGGGGTCAAGTTATTCCAAAATTAATACAATTACCAGGGTGAGCCTGCTGCAGAGAGTGAGAGCCAATAATCAAACATGCTTTATACAAACTCAAGTTAGCATGGGGTGTATTATTGAGTTTCACTTGCTTTGTACTCTTCTTGCAATACAATAACGATTCATGCTGCGTCTCCTTTAACTCCCTGGGGAAAAGTTAGGATTTAAGATGAAGCTTATTCGAACACTGGAAGGTGCACTTTTAGGCGAGTCTTTCCCAATCATTCTATTTCAATAGAAAAAAATAAATCAGCAATTTAAAAAATACTTTAAAAAATTTATTGGGGTTTAGTTTATCTGTAAAGGGTTGAAATTATTAGCATTATATGAATAGGTACCGTTAATAAAAATACCATTAACTAATGAGTAAGTTGAAAGGCTCCCAAAAGGTACTTTCTTATCTGAAGGAATGTAAGGCAGGCAAAGCTGATATTACCATTCACAGCCTTTCTTACCACCCCTCCCTCCCTCCTCCCCTCACCCCGGAGGTTCTAATCAAGCCTTGCACTGTGATTGAAATGCAGAACTCAGAAGTGGGAAAACTGATTAACAAAATAAAAATCCAGAGGGTTTCCCATGTAAACAGTCATCAGCATATCTTCTGTAATTATGTAGCCCATAAATCAACCCAGCATGCATGGGCTGCTTCACTCATGGTGTAAATATCTTAATGACTGAGATGTCTTTAACCATGAATAATTTATATCTGTATCATCCATTTTTCTCAACCATGCTTCATTTCAGCAGGATAAACTAATCTTCTGTCTAGGGATGGGCTCTTGATTATTTCTTCCTGATTTCTCCTCTATTTTTCTCATTTTGGCACACTCCAATTTTTCTCTTGCGTTTTCTTAAATAAGAGTGCCCCATTTGTCCAGCCTGTCTGCCTGCCTTTACTTTTCCTATGCATCTTGTTAGACATCTTGGAATAAAGCCAGGGCTTTTGGAATCCTACTTTTCATAAATCCCTCTGTGAATGGAATTGGGTGGCAGCTAGGGAAACAGGCTTAATACCACAAGGCAGTATGAGCTGCTTTAATGTTGTTATGGGGAAACATTTATTATGGAAAGCAATTGCCAGAAAAGGCTAATGATCGATTAAACGTTAACATTTGTAGATCCCCTTCTGTGATGCAGAAAGTAACTGCCACATGGGTAATGCTGGAAAACAGTACTTGCTAAAATAGTTTTGTTGTTCTCCTAGAGCCCACTAAAATAAAGTCAGAGGAGAAACATTCCAATCAAATTCTATCTCATCTAATAAGCTCATCCCAGCTGTGTCAGCTCATCAGGCTCGGCCTCCTCAGATGCCCAGAAGTCTCACTGACACTGCCATTCCCTTGACACTTATTGCTGTAGTCATTTGGTAATAATAATTGCTTTCTATAGCCCTTATGGACAGGGAGCATCAGTCACCTTCTGTGGATCTTTTGACATGCTGGAGTAATTTTTCTAGAAACCTGGAAATCATGTCAGATAAATCAATATTTGTTATTATTATTATACTTTAAGTTCTGGGATACATGTGAAGAACATACAGGTTTGTTACATAGGTATGCACATACCATGGTGGTTTGCTGCACCCATCAACCTGTCATCTACATTAGGTATTTCTCCTAATGCTATCCCTCCCCTAGCCTCCCACCCACTGACAGGCCCAGGTGTGTGATGTTCCCCTCCCTGTGTCCATGTGTTCTCATTGTTCAATTCCCACCTATGAGTGAGAACATGCGGTGTGTTTAGTTTTCTGTTCCTGTGTTAGTTTGATGAGAGTTAAGGTTTCCAGCTTCATCCATGTTCCTGCAAAGGACATGAACTCATCCTTTTTTATGGCTACATAGTATTCCATGGTATATATTCACCACATTTTCTTTATCCAGTCTATCACTGATAGATATTTGGGTTGGTTCCAAGTCTTTGCTATTGTGAACAGTGCTGCAATAAACATACGTGTACCTGTGTCTCTATAGTAGAATTATTTATATTCCTTTGGGTATGTGCACAGTAATGGGATTGCTGGGTAAAATGGTATTTCTGGTTCAAGATCCTTGAGGAATTGCCACACCTTCTTCCATAATGGTTGAACTAATTTACACTCCCACCAACAGTATAAAAGCATCCCTATTTCTCCACGTACTCTCCAACATCTGTTGTTTCCTAACCTTTTAATGATAGCCATTCTAACTGGCGTGAAATGGTATCTCATTGTGGTTTTGATTTGCCATTTCTCAAATGGCCAGTTATGATGAGCTTTTTTTCATATGTTCGTTGGCCAAATAAATGTCTTCTTTTGGGAAGTGTCTGTTCATATCCTTAGCCTACTTTTTGATGGGGTTGCTTTTTTTTTCTTGTGAATTTAAGTTCTTTGTAGATTCTGTATATTAGCCCTTTGTCAGATGGATAAATTGCAAAAATTTTCTCCCATTCTGTAGGTTGCCTCTTCACTCTGATGATCGTTTCTTTTGCTGTGCAGAAGCTCTTTAGTTTAATTATATCCCATTTGTTAATTTTGGCTTTTGTTGCCACTGCTTTTGGTGTTTTAGTCATGAAGTCTTTGCCCATGTCTGTGTCCTGAATAATATTGCCTATGTTTTCTTCTAGGTTTTTTATAATTTTAGGTCTTACTTTTAAGTCTTTAATCCATCTTGAGTTAATTTTTGTGTAAGGTGTAAGAAAGGGGTCCAGTTTCAGTTTTCTGTGTATGGCTAGCCAGTTTTCCCAATACTGTTTATTAAATAGGGAATCCTTCCTCCATTGCTTGTTTTTGTCAAGTTTGTTAAAGATCAGATGGTTGTAGATGTGTGGTATTATTTCTGAGGCCTCTGTTCTGTTCCATTGTTCTATATATCTGTTTTGGTACTAGTACCATGCTGTTTTCGTTACTGTAGCCTTGTAGCATAGTTTGAAGTCAGGTAGTGTGATGCCTCCAGCTTTGTTCTTTTTGCTTAGGATTGTCTTGGCTATATGGGCTCTTTTTTTGGTTCCATATGAAATTTGAACTAGTTTTTTTCTAATTCTGTGAAGAAAGTCAGTGGTAGCTTGATGAGGATAGCACTGAACCTATAAATAACTTTGGGCAGTATGGCCATTTTCACAATATTGAATCTTCCTATCCATGAGAATGGAATGTTTTTCCACTTGTTTGTGTACTCTCTTGTTTTCTTGAGCAGTGGTTTGTAGTTCTTCTTAAAGAGGTCCTTCACATCCATTTTAAGTTGCATTCCTAGGTATTTTATTCACTTTGTAGCAATTGTGAATGAGAGTTCACTCATGATTTGGCTCTCTGTCTATTATTAGTGTATAGGAATGCTTGTGATTTTTGCACATTGATTTTGTATCCTAAGACTTTGCTGAAGTTGCTTATCAGCTTAAAAAGATTTGGGGCTGAGTTGATGGGGTTTTCTAAATATACAATCATGTCATCTGCAAACAGAGACAGTTTGACTTCCTCACTTCCTATTTGAATACCTGTTATTTCTTTCTCTTGCCTGATTGCCCTGGCAAGAACTTCCAATACTGTGTTGAATAGGAGTGGTGAGAGAGGGCATCCTTGTCTTCTGCTGGTTTTCAGAGGTAATACTTCCAGTTTTTGCCCATTGAGTATAATATTGACTGTGGGTTTGAAATAAATAGCTCTTATTATTTTGAGATACGTTCCATCAATACCTAGTTTATTGAGAGTTTTTAGCATGAAGGGATGTTGAATTTTTTTGAAGGCCTTTTCTGCATCTTTTGAGATAATCACGTGGTTTTCATTATTGGTTCTGTTTATGTGATGGATTACATTTATTGATTTGCATATGTTGAACCAGACTTGCATTCTAGGGATGAAGCCGACTTGATCATGGTGGATAAACTTTTTGATGTGCTGCGGTATTCAGTTTGCCAGAATTTTATTGAGAATTTTTGCCTCGATGTTCATCAGGGATACTGGCCTGAAATTTTCTTTTTTTGTTGTGTCTCTGCCAGGTTTTGGTATCAGGATGATGCTAGCCTCATAAAATGAGTTAGGGAGGAGTCCCTCTTTTTCTACTGTTTGGAATAGTTTCAGAAGGAATGGTACCAGCTCCTCTTTGTACCTCTAATAGAATTCGGCTGTGAATCCATCTGGTCCTGGGCTTTTTTGGGTAGGTAGGCTATTAATTATTGCCTCAATTTCAGAACTTGTTATTGGTCTGTTCAGGGACTCCACTTCTTCCTAGTTTAGTCTTTAGAGGATATATATGTCCAGGAATGTATCCATACCTTCTAGATTTTATAGTTTATTTGTGTAGAGGTATTTATAGTATTCTCTGATGGTATTTTGTATTTCTATGGGATCAGTGGTGATATCCCCTTTATCATTTTTTATTGTGTCTATTTGATTCTTCTCTCTTTTCTTCTTTATTAGTCTGGCTAGTAGTCTATCCATTTTGTTAATCTTTTCAAAAAACCAGCTCCTGGATTCATTGATTTTTTCAAAGGGTTTTTTGTATCTCTATCTCCTTCAGTTCTGCTCTGATCTTAGTTATTTCTTATCTTCTACTAGCTTTTGAATTTGTTTGCTCTTGCTTTTCTAGTTCTTTTAATTGTGATGTTAGGGTGTCAATTTTAGATCTTGCCTGCTTTCTCCTGTGGGCATTTAGTGCTGTAAATCTCCCTCTAAACACTGCTTTAGCTGTGTCCCAGAGATTCTGGTATGTTATGTCTTTGTTCTTATTGGTTTCAAATAACTTATTTATTTCTGCCTTAATTTCATTATTTATCCACTAGTCATTCAGGAGCAGGTTATTCAGTTTCCATGTAGTTGTGGTGGTTTTGAGTAGGTTTCTTAATCCTGAATTCTAATTTGATTGCACTGTTGTCTGAGAGACTATTTGTTATGATTTCCATTCTCTTGCATTTGTTGAGGAGTGTTTTACTTCCAATTATGTGGTCAATTTTAGAATAAGTGTGATGTGGTGCAGAGAAGAATGTATATTCTGTTGATTTGGGGTGGAGAGTTCTGTAGATGTCTATTAGATCCACTTGGTCCAGAGCTGAGTTCAAGTCCTAAATATCCTTATTAATTTTCTGTCTCATTGATCTGTCTAATATTGACAGTGGGGTGTTAAAGTCTCCCACACTTATTGTGTGGGAGTCTAAATCTCTTTGTAGGTCTCTAAGAACTTGCTTTATGAATCTTGTATTGGGTGCATATATATTTAGGATGGTTAGCTCTTCTTGTTATGTTGATCTTTTTACTATTATGTAATGCCCTTCTTGTCTTTTTTGATCTTTGTTGGTTTAAAGACTGTTGTATCAGAGACTAGGATTGCAACCCCTGCTTTTTTGTTTTCCATTTGCTTGGTAAATCTTCCTTCATCCCTTTATTTTGAGCCTGTGTGTGTCTTTGCACATGAGATGGGTCTGCTGAATACAGCACACCAATGGGTCTTGACTCTTTATCCAATTTGCCAGTCTGTGTCTTTTAACTGGGGCATTTAGCCCATTTACATTTAAGGTTAATATTCTTATGTGTGAATTTGATCCTGTCATTATGATGCTAGCTCAATATTTTGTCCGTTAGTTGGTGCATTTTCTTCATAGTGTCAATGGTCTTTACAATTTGGTATGTTTTTGCAGTGACTTGTACTGGTTTTTCCTTTCCATATTTAGTGCTTCCTTCAGGAGCTGGCAGTCCTGGTGGTGACAAAAAATCTCTCAGCATTTGCTTGTCTGTAACAGATTTTATTTCTTTTTCGCTTATGAAGTTATTTTGGCTGGATATGAAATTCTGAATTGAAAATTCTTTTCTTTAAGAATATTGAATATTGGCCCCTACTCTCTTGTGGCTTGTAGGGTTTCTGCAGAGAGATCTGCTGTTAGTCTGATGGGCTTCCCTTTGTGGGCAACCCAACCTTTCTCTCTGGTTGCCCTTAACGTTTTTTCCTTCATTGCAACCTTGGTGAATCTGACAATTATGTGTCTTGGGGTTGCTCTTCTCAAGGAGTATCTTTATGGTGTTCTCTGTGTTTCCTGAATTTGAATGTTAGCCTGCCTTGCTAGGCTGGGGAAGTTCTACTGGATAATATCCTGAAGAGTGTTTTCTAGCTCAGTTGCATTCTCTCTGTCACTTTCAGGTACACCAATCAAATGTAGGTTTGGTCTTTTCAAGTCGTCCCATATTTCTTGGAGGCTTCGTTCATTCCTTTTTATTATTTTTCCTCTAATCTTGTCTTCACACTTTATTTCATTAAGTTGATCTTTAATCTCTGATATCCTTTCTTCTGCTTGATCAATTCGGCTATTGATACTTGTGTATGCTTCTCAAAGTTCTCAAGCTGTTTTTCAGCTGCATCAGGTCATTTATGTTCTTCTCTAAACTGGTTATTCTAGTTAGTAATTCATCTAACCTTTTTTTAATGTTCTTAGCTTCCTTGCATTGGGTTAGAACATGCTCCTTCAGCTCGGAGGAGTTTGTTATTACCTATCTTCTGAAGCCTACTTCTGTCAATTCATCAAACTCATACTCCATCCAGTTTTGTTCCCTTGCTGGCGAGGAATTGTGATCCTTTGGAGGAGAAGAGACATTCTGGTTTTTTGAATTTTTAGCATTTTTGCACTGGTTTTTCTTAATTTTCATGGATTTATCTACCTTTGATCTTTGATGTTGGTGACCTTCGGGTGGGGTTTCTTTGTGGACGTCCTTTTGTTGATGTTGATGCTATTCCTTTCTGTTTGTTAGTTTTCATTCTAACAGTTAGGCCCCTCTGCTGCAGTTCTGCTGGAGTTTCCTGGAGGTCCACTCCAGACCCTGTTTGCCTGGATATCACCAGTGGAAGTTGCAGAACAGCAAAGATTGCTGCCTGTTCCTTCCTCTGAAAGCTTCGTCCCAGAGGGGCATCCACCAGATACCAGCTGGAGCTCTCCTGTAAGAGGTGTCTGTCAACCCCTGCTGGCAGTTGTCTCCCAGTCAGGAGGCACTGTCCCTTCAAGGAGCCCACTTGAGGAGACAGTTTGACGCTTAGCAGAGCTCAAGTGCTGTGCTGGGAGATCTGCTGCTCTCTTCAGAGCCAGCAGGCAAGAATGTTTAAGTCTGCTGAAGCTGCACCCATAGCTGCCCCTTCCCCCAGGTGCTCTGTCCTAGGGAGATGGGAGTTTTATCTCTCAGCTCCTGACTGGGGCTGCTGCCTTTCTTTAAGAGATGCCCTGCCCAGAGAGGAGGAATATGGAGAGACAGTCTGGCCACAGCAGCTTTGCCGAGCTGCAGTGGCCTCCACCGAGTTCGAACTTCCCAGTGGCTTTGTTTAGGCTATGAGGGGAAAACCACCTACTCAAGCCCCAGTACTGGGGGACACCCCTCACCCAACCAAGCTCAAGCATCCCAGGTCGACTCCAGACTGCTATGGTGGCAGCGAGAATGTCAAGCCAGTGGATCTTAGCTTGCTGGGCTCCATGGGGGTGGGGTCTGCTGAGCTCCCTGGCTTCAGCCCCCTTTCCAGGGGAGTGAATGATTCTCTCTCACTGGCATTCCAGGCACCACTGGGGTATGAAAAAAAAACTCCTGCAGCTAGCTCGGTGTCTGCCCAAGTGGCCGCCCAGTTTTGTGCTTGAAACCCACAGCCCTGGTGGCCTAGGCACTGGAGAGCATCTCCTTGTCTGCAGGTTGTGAAGACCATGGGAAAAGCGCAGTATCTGGGCCAGCGTGCACCATTCCTTACAGCACAGTCCGTCACAGCTTCCCTTGGCTAGGGAGGGAGTTCCCCAACCCCTTATGCTTCCCAGGTGAGGCAATGCCCCACCCTGCTTCAGCTTGCCCTTCATGGGCTGCTCCCACTGTCTAATCAGTCCCGATGAGATGAGCCATGTACCTCAGTTGGAAATGCAGCCATGTACCTCAGTTGGAAATCACCTGCCTTCTGCATTGATCTTGCTGGGACCTGCAGACCAGAGCTGTTCCTGTTTGACCATCTTGCCAGCCACCAGATAACTCAATATTTTCATAAGCATTTTTACCATATTATATTAAAGATTTCATTGGGCAGGAAGAGAGGAATTGCAAACAGTATGTTAAAAAGAAAAAAAGTAACTAGAAACTTAATGAGATTCAACAGAATATATTTCTGTAATGGAATCCAGGAGTTCAACACTACTCCCCACCTTCTTGGCATGGGATCCCAAGGGGTTACTTGAAGGAAAGAAGGAATAGTCAATGTTCATCTTTGCATCCCCACTACTTTTCAGTGTGCATGGCATATAGTTGGCAGTTAGTAAATATAGTTTTAAAATTCATGTTGTTGGATGGATGATGACTTAGAAAGTCTACTTCCATGGGACTATGAGGTGGACAGCCTTCTATCCTAGCAAGAATATAATTAGGCTTCCCCAGCCTCCTGAGAGTACATTAATGTTGCTGCTGATTCATCTGATGCCCAAAGCATATGGATCTGGTCCTAGTCACCTACGTAAAATGCCACCATACGAGTGCCTCATCACAGGGGACTTCCTTGAATTGTCTAATATCCAGCTTCTTTTCAAAACCTAAGTGAGAGAAAAGATTGACATCTAACAAAGATCCCAAGAGACATTCAGTCTGTTTACCCTGGGATCCACCTTTACATCATGTTGACCAATACATTATCTCGTCCCATTCTAGAGACACCATCATTGATTTGCTTTTTAATCTTATATCTCAACCTTGATCAAGGAACAGCTGTTGGAAACTACCTCTACATCCTATCATAAAATGTGTTGAGGGCATTATCCGTTATATCATTTACCACCATCTATATATAAAAGCCCATGAGAGAGAGATCTTTAACGCTCCCTGCTAGAATCGTCTTTATTTCCACCACAGGGACTAGTAGACTTCCTCCTTTCCAATAGTGAGAACTGCATAATTGATTATGTTTTCTTTATTATTCAGGTTGCTGGGAAATTGAGTCATTCTTTTTATTGGAACACAATTCACATAACATACAAATAATCATTTTAAAGATACAATTCAGTGGCACTTAGTACATTTACAGAGTTGTGCAAATATCCCCTCTGTCTAACTCCAGCACATTTTTATCATCCCAAAAGGAAACCTTATATCCATTAAGCAGTCATTTTTCCCTCCCCAGCAACCCTGGCAACTACTAATTGTACTTCTACTTTCTGTACCTATGGATTTACTTATAGTTCAGTGTCATGCTTGCAGTGCAGTCAGACTCTATTAACCCTTGTGCTATGGCATTTGTAGACTCTTTCTTCCTGGTTGTTTCCTTATATTACTTATTTTGTTTCAAGCAAACAGCCTCAAGATTTTTGTGTAAAGATGAGTAGAGATATACACAAATAAGAATATTCTCCTTTTAACCTCCAGAGCCACTTGCCACCCTTCTTGCTGCTCTGCCATGACCTATGTGGTCTACACTATGGGCTCTCAAGCCCTCTGGCTTCCAGTTGAGTTTGGCTAATAGGGAATGGTGGCAGTCGATCAGGGGAAGGGAGGACAATGATGAAAAGTATTACTCTCCCGACTTCCTCCTTGTGGGTTCACTGAAATTGGTCCCTTGACTGAAGGTCCCAGCTCATGTCAAGGAGCCCTCATCACTTAGGTCTTTCCGAATCCTGGTTCTACTAGCAATTCTATTATTTGCCTTTTCAGGCTTAGTAGGGTACGGTCCCTATTATTTCTCGCCCCAGAGTACTGTATCATCCCTTGTAGTTTCTCTATAAGCTTCTCATACCTTTCTAAGTTGTTCCTTTATTAAACTCTTCTCAAGTTATCCTAATTTGAATGTATCATGTGTTTCTTGCTGGGACCTGACTTAAACAGTATACTCTACCCCATGGTTCTGTTCAGCTGTCAGTCAACATAATTTGCTCAGAGTCCTCAGCAGATGAGCAAGTCTGGTAGATTCTCCTAGAGCCAAACAATGTCCTCTTCCTCGTGTTCACTGCATTCACATAGGGTTCTATTAAGGTGTATAACAGGCAGGTTGACATGGTTTGCAGGTCAGGGCCATAATCCCTGAGGATGTAACATTTGAGCAGAGCAGTTGTTTAAAAAAAAAAAAAAAAAAAAAAAAGGTGAAGGAAGGGACAGGAAGAGGTGGGGCATTCTGGATAGAGAGAACAACATAAATGAAGACACTGTAGCAGGGATTGACAGCATTTTGAATAACTAAAATAACTGGAACAGAGAGAAGCAGGGCAGAATGGTGGAAGATAAAACTGGTGAAGGAAGCAGAAACCAGATCATCCAGGTCCTTGTAGACCATGTTAAGAACCTGTACTCCGTTACCAGAACAGCTTGGGATTAACGTGATGAGATATTCAATTTAAAGGATCACTCTGGATTGGGGAAGGTGAAGGGCATGAGAGGATGTGGGGAAATCAGATGATGGTAACTCGGGCTAAAATGGTGATCATGGAGATGGAAAGAAAGGATGAAATTGAGAGCTATTTAGGGGGTAAAATCAAGAGAAATTTATAAGGATCTGGGAGAAGATGGGACCAGGGATGGCTCCTGGGTTTCTGGTTTGTGTGATGGAGTGCAGCATGAACCCACCACTGGAGAAGGAAACGTGCAGAAGCAGTGGAGTAGGGTGGTCTCACTCTTCAGTTTGGGACATGTGTCGATGTTCCTAGGAGACGACCAAAAATTGTTCTAAGTGACAAATATGAGCTTGGGGGAATGATGTGTGCTGGATTTAAGAGTGACTGAGGTAAGTGAAACTGTGGGCTACTGAAGTGAGAGAATACAAGACTGAGCTTCTGTTAACTGTTATCAATAAGCCCTGATTGTCTTTCATGAGATAAGCACCCTTTTTTCTTCATCATTTTTTTCTGGTTAGTTAGATTAGGACCTTACTATGATAGAATCTTGCTAGAAAGTTGTAGTTGTGCCCTGGAAACTTCTTAATGTGGAAGCTTCATATTATGTGATGTCTCCTTGAAGGTGGAAGACATCCCTCCAAACTCAGTCTTTAAAGGATGTTATTATTGTCATCCAAATATTTAAAGATCAGAGGATTTTCATCCCACCTTTATAAACATCAGTTATCAAGAATCACTTTTCTATCTAGCAGCTCATCTCATCTATTGATTTGTAGGATACTGGGATTTAAATTCTAGCTACTGTATATTTTCATAAATTTGGTTAACCTGCCTTTCTCTGGCAGGCTACTTAAATGGCATCGTTATTTCTCTGTAGATTCACAGATTGTCATGACTAGGGAAGTTTTATTCAAATCTCTTCATTTTACAAGTGAAGAAAATGAGGTGTAAGGGAGATGATGGCTCGGGCCACATGCTGAGTTGATGATATAGCAAGAACCACCCTCTAGCTGGTCCTCAGCTCCAGCCTTGAGTCCCGTATAACACCACACTGCCTCTTCCCTTAACCATGACTTTGAATTAATCTTATCTCAGAACTGTAATGCTTTCTACTTTAAGTTTTAAAGGAGATTCATTAATTGCATATTTGCATCTCCCAAATGGAAATATTGCACTTGTTGTTTTTTCAAGCCTTAATGGGGCAAGTTGTACTTGAAGAGAGACTTGTTCTAGTTTCCAATCACAGAAGCTGCTGTAGAAGCTGCGGATGCTCTCTCTCTCTCTCTCTCACCCTCTAATTTAATGATGGCAGAGGATCTGGCATCCTTTTCCTAAGCTTCTTAATACTCCTACTCCTGTCATTTCTTTCTACCAGAACAATTTCATGTTAATTCTTCATGATCATTGGAACATTAAAACCACACAAAAATATAAGTTTTAATACTTTGACAAATATACAGGCCAGCAGAAAAAAAAAAAAAAAAACTGAAGGGTTTATATTTAAACACCTTTTGAATATCCTGATGACCTCTTTAAAAACTCTCATGTTTAATCATGATTTAGTACTTTTTAGAAAAGTGAATCTTTTGTGTAAGTATTGAGTAATGGTTGGTTGTAGTTTTATAAAATTTACATCTGCAAATACCTACTTTAAATATCCACTTCTTATAATAACAGTCCAAGACAGATACATTGGTGCAGTCCTCTCAAATGAAAAGGCCTATTGGAATACCAATTCAGTCATTGTATCAAAGACCCAAACTCACAATGCTCACATAAAGATGATAGAAGTTTCTTTCTCAATCTCTTGAGAAATCTGAAGATTTTAGGAACCTAGGCTTCATCTATCTCATGGTTTGATGCTTTGGTCTGCATGGCTGAAGATGGCTTACCACTTCTGAGCCCACATTTCACCAGCAAGGGGGAAATGAGGGAGAGGGGGGCACAGCCATTCTTTTTAAGAGCACATCCTGAAACATGTCACATCTCACTTGCCATTGGCTGGAACCCGGTCCTATGGCTACACCTTGCTGCAAGGGAGGCTGGGAAACGTGGTTCTTAACTGGGCAGCCATTTGCTCAGCTAAAACTTAGAAACCCTATTACTGACAAAAGAAGAGAAGATGAGATATCAGGGAACACCTAGCAGTTTCTGTCATTTCTAAAAGAGATTAAGTAGTAAGTAATCTAGAAACTTTATCATTTTCACCTGTTAAGCAAAATAAATTTATCTTTAGACATGACAAAACCATGAGGAAGAATATAAGTGATTGTCACCCCACAAACATACCTATTAAAATCCAACAAGACCTTGGAGAGTGGGTTTGAGAAGTCAAAATTAGTCATTCTAAAATTCTAGAAAGGTAATGTGAGAAAAGGCCCTGGTAGGCCAGAGCTCATGTAGGGTTTGGCTGAGCAGAAAAAGGTTGCCTTGCAGCATGCTTAAGGAACAGAAGGAGGAAGGCCAACTGCTGGGGGTGGAGCCAGAGGCATCACATTGTGTGCACTGAGCTCAGCCACAGATCTTTTTTAAAATTGAGAGGTGGGCAAATTAACCACCTTAGTGACAGAAGGACAACTAAAACAGAGACTGCAGGGACTGACAAGGATTCTTTACTAGGGTCTCCTGACTGAGACACATGAGGTACAAACTACCATTGCACGTAGGCACGGGGCCCACTCACTGAAAACTCCAAGGTGAGAGTAAGGCAGGACGCACAATGACCAGGTGAAACTCTGGAGAGAAACAAAGCAGCAAATGAGGGAGAAGGAGAGAGAGAAGCCAGGACATTGTCATTGGTCCTAGTCTGATGTCAGGAGATCAGAGAAGTTAATATAGCAAGGTGAGTGAGTGCAGAGAGTAGCATCCACCATAGTTAGGTTCATGGGCAAACCAACCGTAAGATCTGGGGTAGTTGTAATACCCCAGAGCCAAAAACTCTTAGTAGATTAAGACCTTTGGCTTCTTGCAGATATTATTAATGAAACTCTGCTTGCTCTGGAATTGACAGGAAGAGGTATAGGCCCTAATGATCTCTTAACCTTTTTAAGGACTAACATTTCAATCTTACCAGTCAGTTAGGAAACATGGTGTTAACACATGCAAGAATCCTTAGCACTGGATATGCATGTTGTTGACCTGGATATTGTCATCTTTACTTTAAGAAATAATTTATCTCAAACTGAAGATGGCTCTCTCCCATGGACCTTTCAGCTTCATGACTCAATGCATATTACCTGAGCTTCAGCAATCAGAATACAGATTTCCTGTTTCACTATATCTGAGTGGGGCCTTGATGACAAAGATATTCTTGCAGAAAGGCAAAATTGTATTAATGGAGTGTCAAACATCAGAACAGTCAAAAATTAGGAAAAGATTACAGACCCAGTATGCAGTCTTGAAAAATGAGATGACTCAAAGGCTTGAGGTCATAATATAGCAATAATGAAAATATCCTATATGTGTAGCAAAGTGCTTTGTTCATTGGTTTGGTTTTAATAAACATTGTGGAAAAGATATCATTTTATAGGTAAGCAAGCAGGCTTAGAGAGTTTTAGTATTGTTAATTGTCAATTTTGTCAAAACACAAAAAAAGACAGTTTTAGTAACTGGTCTTGTCTTAGATACCATGACACAAATATTGTGAAAATGGGAATTGAATCCAGATGTTTTAATTCCATGTCCCAGACTCTTTCCCTTGTGTCGTGTGGCTCTTCTGAGCTTTAAGCAACATCATGAGCTTTCTCATTTGTTCATGCATTCATTCTACAACTATTAGTGGCATACCTCCGATGTGCTAATCATTATACTAGGCACTGAGAATGCTGTGATTGACAAGACATAGTATCTGCCTTCAAGCATGCTTACAATCTGGCAAGGAACACAGGCACATCATCCATACTGGCCACTGTGAACCAGTGAAATGTATGCTACAGCAGCAGGAATAGAGCAGGCTGTAGAAGCACATGTGAAAGGCATCTTACCAAATTATGACTTAGGCTTCCCGAGGAATTGATGTTGGCATTGAGTCCACAAATGTTAGAAGGAGTTGAAGGAACAAAGAGTGTTCCAAGCCAAAAATAAAGCATATATGAAGTTATGCTTGAGAGGGGAGGTGATCCTAAGTGAGTTCCAGAGGAGGGAAAGACCCAAAAGCTTTACAAATTCAACTTAGTGGACCATTTCTACTACTTGGCTAGAGACATCATCCATCCATCCATTCTTCCAATCATCTATCTACCCATCCATCCATCCTTCTATCCATCTTGTCATTCTTTTATTTATCCATCCACTCATCCTTCTTTCCTTTCTCCCTCCTTTCCTCCCTCCATTTCTTTCTTCTTTCCTCCCTTTCTTTTTTATATCCATCCTTTCATCCATTCATTCAACCATCCATTTATTCCTGGTAGGTGCTAAGATATTGATTGAATTAAGTAATTAATTTTAAAAATCTTTACTGAAAGACCTAGTATATGCTAGGCATTGTGCCAAGCACTGTAGAGGGGATAAAGATACAAGAGATATTATCCCAAGTGACATGGAGCTTAAAATGTCATTGAAGAGATGAACATTACACATACATTAGTACAATACAAGCTGAATGGAACAGGTGTGTTAAGAGGTGCCCTATGAATTTATCATTGGCTGTGGGGATATTATATGGAGGGAAATCTAAGTATCAGTGATAAAATTAACAGGCTAACATCAAACTGAATATTCTTCATCTTTTTCTTTTGTGTCTTTGCTTATTTGTTTTATTTTGTTTTGTTTTCTGAAATTTGTTCTTTGACAGATTCTGTGGCAACAGCATCCGGGCCACTACTAGTCGAAGTTGCCAAAACTCCTGGTGCCAGCCTTGGGGTTGCCCTAACTACCTCGATGTGCTGTAACAAACAAGTCATTGTCATAGACAAAATCAAATCTGCAAGTATTGCAGACAGGTAAGTATTGTAGAAAGTGCCTACATTTCCGCCAGGCATGGTGGCTCACACCTGTAATCCCAACACTTTGGGAGGCTGAGGCGGGCGGATCACCTGAGGTCAGGAGTTCGAGACCAGCTTGGCCAACATGGTGAAACCCCATCTACTAAAAATACAAGAAATTAGCCAGTCGTGGTGGCAGACATCTGTAATCCCAGCTGCTCAGGAGGCTGAGGCACGAGAATCACTTAAACTCATGAGGCAGAGGTTGCAGTGAGCCGAACCATTGCACTCCAGCCTGGGCAACAAGAGGGAAACTCCGTCTCAAAAACAAACAAACAAAAAAAAGTGCCTCCTTTTCAAAAGTGCATGTGTGCAATTTTAAGTATATATAAACACATATGTACACACACTTGTGATACACATATACACATGCATAGACACATACACGTACACAAACACACACAATTCTCTTGCCAGTTTATACAGGTTTCACACAGAGGAGCAAGTTACTGTTGTAGGGCTTAAAAATTCACCTATGTGTCAGCCACCCCATAATGTCACTTCGCCTCATCCAGATGTTTGGTGGTTTGGTGTGGCCTTTAGCCACCAAAAAAAAAAAAAAAACAAAAAACAAAAAAAACAAAACAAAAAAAAAAAACCAAGCAACTAAGCAAGTTTTCTTGCTGTGTCCTAGGGCACTAGCCTGTTCTTAATATAGGGTAACTGAGTAGATCTTTATTAAACCCCGTGCAGAACAGTGATGGGTTTTCCTGAATTGTTGACAATTAAATCCTGCTACCATAAAGTCTGATTTCTTTGTTTCTTAAATAAATAAAATAATACTTTTAAAAATATTTTTTACAATACTTGAAAAAAGTCCTATACTCTCATAGCATGTAAATCTTAGGATTTTACAACCTTCGAGGGTCTCTTAAAATATTCGCTTCAATGCCACAATAAAAATGAAACTTCATGTTTCTAATTAATGTTTTATACTCGCAAGGTAAAAGGGGAAGGAAAAAAAGACTACCTTTCCATCTAATAAATTATTTTACAGCTCCTGGTAAGAAAAACCTCATCTCCCATAGCTAAAGCACTCCAAGTGCAAAAAATGTGGAATTAACGTTTTTAGTTGGAAGAGATGACTTGAAATGCTTTTGTCTTGAGAAATAGACTATTCACACTGGGAATTTATAGATATACTGCACCTGAATGACCAGTCTCCCCTGTATGTTTCCAGCCCTCTTCTCCATGTGCCCCTCAACCTGCCTGGAAAACCTCCAGCCATGGTGCAGTGAACTGCAGCAACCCCCAGTAGTGTGGTCAGTCTATAGCTCCACTGTGGTCTTACCCAACATTCAGTCCTTATCAGTGACAGCCATTGATCCAGGGGTGTTCTCCAGTTCAGTGGCTCAGGATGCTTTAATTTTCTCCCTCTGTTTTTTCGCATTCTGCAGGGGGTAACCAGTTTAAGGAGCTGTTCACTTGACTAGTATGTGGAGATGCTGATGGCTGTGCCAACTTTTCTCAACTCATCTAGTAGCCAGCTCTTGAGCTCAGCAAGATGTAGCAGCCAGCCCCTTCCCTGCCCCCATCTTTCCCCTTGACTCACCATGCAGGCCTGGTTTTATTACTCACTTGACTCCTGCATAATTTCTACCATTATCAAGAACTTTTACACTAATACATGTTCAACTCCAGAATAACATAATAATAAAGAACTAGTGATCTTGGAGCTTGTGTGAGGATTCCAAGGAAGTATTACTGAAATCTCCCCAAGTTATTCTTCTTCACACGTAAAATAGACCCTATTCCAATTCTGAGAGTCATGTTTGAGATTCCGAAGATTTACCAACTCATGTTTACGGATAGAAAAGCTTAGAACAAACAAACACAGACAAAAGTCCAGGGGAAACCTTTTCCTGTTTTTCCCTTTCCTCTTGCTCACTTTCCCTCAACTTTCCACACAAGCACTCCAAAATAAGATTTTTTTTTTTTTTAGAGAAGGACAAGAGAAAACATTTCCTTGAATTTTTCTGTATTTTCCACAAGGTTTTACTTCCTTATTCATATTCAAGGTACTTAAAATTTGACAGATGGTGTTTCTTATAACACTCAAACTTTTCTTTCTTTTTTTTTTTGTTTTTAAGTAAATGAAAACTGTGTGAAATTTTAACTATGAGGTACATGAAAGTCAGATTCCAAAGAGGAAGGCACCACCTCTTACCGAGTATTTCTCCTTTCCGTAGATGTGGCGCATTGCACGTGGGAGATCACATCCTCTCCATCGACGGAACCAGCATGGAGTACTGTACACTTGCAGAAGCAACCCAGTTCCTGGCCAACACCACTGACCAGGTCAAGCTTGAGATCCTTCCCCATCATCAGACACGGCTGGCCCTAAAGGGGCCCGACCATGGTGAGATGATCTACCTGGATCAAGCTCTTTCTCTGGCCCTCACAGTGTTGCTCCCTCTAGCAGAGTTAGACTGGGTCTCATTCTGCCTTTATTTTGAGAAGGAGTCTCACTCTGTCCCCCAGGCTGGAGTGCAGTAGCATGACCTCAGCTCACTCCAACCTCCGCCTCCTGAGTTCAAGCCATTCTCCTACCTCAGCCTTCCGAGTAGCTGGGATTACAGGCACCCACCAGCATGCCCAGCTAATTTTTGTATTTTTAGTAGAGACAGGGTTTCACCATGTTGGTCAGACTCATCATTTCTTTACCAAACAAGGTTGTGTTTGTTTACTCAAATTCATCTTCCAAAGTCTTTTTTCCAAGCCACACATAATTTACTTGAAACCATAACATCAAGGAAAAAATTTTCAGGCTAGTGCTATTTAATATTTTTTTCTTTACAAAGTCTTTGGTGCAAATTGAATGTGCAGAGAAGGCAAATAATTTGACTTCTTGGTATTCATTTTGAATGTCCAGTCTAGATGAAGGCCAATGAAGGCAGATAGTAAAACTCTCACTTAAAACCAAATAAGCAAAGTGGATTTTGATGGCAGAACCTTCAAATATTTGGCAGGAATCAGAGGGAACCAGTTATATGAAGCATTGGTTTTCAATATATTTTGTCTTTTGCCAGTGTAGTTTTTTTCTTAGGATAGAAAACAACCTGCATGACCGAAAATCTTGTCTGGGAGAATCAGAATATTTGACTCCATTTATTCAATAAAAAGTGTCAGCTGAAGGTATCTGCATTTTCACTCCCTTGAAATTCACAGATACATTTGCCGGGTGTTTACACCATCTACCTAGGCACCTTTAGGCAAAACCTGGTACGAGAAAGGGGTCTTTGAGCCCTAAATCAAATGAAGTCAAGTTCTCCAGTAGGATCTTTGTTCCTACTCCTTCTCCTGCCCTATTCCTTAAACCAAGCAGCATTCCTTTGTACTTCTTGAAATTAGAGGCCTCACTGGTATTGTCAGGGTGGCCTAAAGGAGGATAATGCATTTCTGTATATTCAGACACAGTGCAGTTTTCTCTGAAATAGAAATTTGCTTATGAGGGGGTCATTTGTATTGTGTCTCTCACCTTCTAAAACACACTGTACTTCTCCACAGTCTGGGGTGGGGGGAAAGAGGGACCAGATAATTTTCATACTAAATCAGTCAGCTGGATGCAACCTTTTAATTAAATGGAGCTTAGACAGCCCTGAAGCTAATGAAAATCTCTAGTACAACATTACCCTTATCAGATTTTAATTTTACACATTGGAGTAGAGAAATGATGCAGCATAGGCAGGTTATGAAAAGAAAATCTGCATCACAGTATTGGAATAGAAATGCAAACAGCTGTAGGAAGGTGCCGTTCACAAGGATGCACCCCATTCCTATCAGGAGGCCCTGTGGGCCCTTCCTGCACTCTGGCAGAGAGGAGAGATTTCTGAAGCTGTTTTAAGTTTCTTTAAATTAACTGGCAGTCATCATTGGATTTGGAGCACAGTAGCCGTAAGAATGCACACTGTAGTGCTCTCTCATCATGGGGTTTTGCTTGCTAAATTCTGGTATCAGCGAATCGGAAATGCATACCAGACCCTTTTAAAACGTTAGCGTCTTTAGCAACCTCTTTTATTTTTCTTTAGTTGGCCCTGTATACAATTCACAAATAATTCAAATGTTTTCAACTCATGGAATATTAAACTTTTTAACCTGCCAAGGCAACTTAAGATTAATTTATGTACTAAAATACATGGACTAAGAATGAATTTTTTGCCTTTATTGTGGAAAACCTGATGTTTGTGTTGCAGGGACAGGAAGCTGATAGGAAGTTTAGGTAATTTCAGCTTCCACTTCTGACTCCATCATCTACATTTACTGAAAGTTGTTCACTGTCTTTCTTATCAAGCAGGCATTTCCTCTGTATTGCACATTAAAATCAGACTTGCATTTCCAAGAGGAAATACATTTTGGCTCCTAAACATAATTAAATCATAGTAAAGAAGAAAAACAAACACAAAATTATTCTTATGTTTACAATTCTCAAACTTACATTTTTGACTAATGGAGTTTTACATAGTTTTACCCTTTCTCCACAAGAAAGTTCTGATTGTTTTTTTTTTAAGATCTCTGATGCCTGAACAGTGTGTGTCTCAACACACTTCCCAAATTTTCAGATTTTGTTAGCAGCAAAGCATACACCAAAGAGTTTTCAGGGCAATGTAGAAATGAATATCTCAACTTGGAATAAGAGATTAGCTATGCCTTTCACTGATAAATAGCAGCATTAAAGAAGCTGACAAAAATGAGTTTTCAGTGACATTAGAAATTGTTCCCACTGAGGGTTTTCAGAGACATAATCGGATTGAAGGAAACTGACATTTTAGAAAGGAAAATGTGACCAGAGTCACTAGACTCAACACATTCAGTACCAAGAGGACCTTCCATTTGAGAGCTCTAGGGCTACCACTGGAACCGCTGTGGTCTGCTCTCTTGAACATCCTGAACAGAGCAAGAGGCTGCAATTAGAGAAGAAAGAAAAGTAACTTCTGTGGTCATATATCTCTTGAGACTACAGTAGTGATGTCACCATGAAATGATGCAAAAAGCGTAATATTTTAAATGTGTTGTTTTCTTATCCATAACGAAGGACTTAGACATATCCATAGGAAGAGGTGGTATGTCTGGTGGCTGAAGTGGGGACTTTAGGATCACATATCCAGAGCTTCACCTCTGACTCCACCACATGGGGCCTTAAGCAAGTTACCCAACTTTTCTATACCTCAGTTGCTTCGTCTGTAAAAGGGGGGTCATAATAATACCTGCCTCAAAGGAATATTCTGAACATTATCTGAGCTAATCGATCAAAAAGCACCTAGCACAGTGCCTAGTATATAATAAGTACTCAGTGAAAGTAGGCTATGATTATCAGCAGTATTAAGTGAGAGAATGTCTATAAGTGCTTTTTGCAAGATGATAGGACATGCCAAAAATGTCACATCTTATTATTAACCTCTGGAAATACCTGCCTATCTAGTATACCACTGTAAAACAGAAAACATTTGGAGTGTACATTCAAAATAGGTAGCAGCTGTCTTCTCTGGCCTACATTATTTGTTCAATACCTTTTGCATTCATCATCCATAGTGTATAGTTTTGTGCACTATCTTATTTTTGTCTCTTAATTATTTTATATGTGTGAAGATTTAATCCCCAGTAATAATTCAAGATCAAGGTAAAGGGTATGACCTTTAACCTGCCTGCAGCAATTGGCACAGTCTGGGAAAGCAATAGGTGGTAAATAATATCTTCCTTATTGACTTATTAATTGTGCTTGACAGTCCTAACAAATGCCCAGTAATTTTCAAAGCTCTCAGTAAAGAAGTGGGTCAAAAGGTGGGTGTAGAAACCCAAAGTGCATTCACCGTACCCTGTTGAAACAGATGGTACTTTGTGAAAAGTATGCCAAAGTGTCTGTGGTTGTAAATTGGCCAGACCCAGTAATAACTGCTCTTGCTAAAATGTCTTCCTGTATACCCAAAGTAGAATGAGGATGGTGAGAGAGAATCCATTAGGGACATCCTCTGCAATAAATACTCTTTTATCTCAAGGAAAATGCTGCTGCAGTCTTCACATGGACACCCTGGCTGATATTCCTGTTCATTTATGCATTTGTTCATTCATTCATGTATTAATCATTATATACTAGGCACTGTTTTAGTTGCTAGAATATATTTAGTGAGCAAGACAGGCGAAGCATATCCCTACTCTTATAGAATTCACATTCTAGTATAGACAGACAAACATTAAAAATAGATTAAATAAATAAAGTTGTTTGAGACAGCAATAAGTGCCACGAAGAATGTAAAACAAGAATGAGATAGCACGGGGAGGGCAGCTCCTTCAGCCAGGGAGATCAGCAACAACTTCTCCGAGGAGGTGGCACCTCGGGTGAGACCTGAATGATGAGAAGGAGGCAGTCATACAAACAACTGGGGAAAGAAGAGCAAGTGCGAAGGCCTTGAGGCAGGAAGGAACCTGACTTGTTCTAAGAGGAGATACAAGATCAGTATGGCTAAAATATACAAATGTTGGGGAGAGTGATATGGATGAAACTAGCGAGATAGGCAGGGGCTGCATTTGATTCTCTTTGTAATAGTTAGCTATTCAGGCTGGGCACAGTGACTTACGCCTGTAATCCTAGCACTTTGGGAGGCCAAGGCGGGCAGATCACTGGAGGTCAGGAGTTCGAGACCAACCTGGTTAACATGGCAAAACCCCATCTCTACTAAAAATACAAAAATTAGCTGGGCGTAGTGGTGGGTACCTATAATCCCAGCTACTGGGGAGGGTGAGATGGGAGAATCGCTTGAATCCAAGAGGCAGAGTTTGCAGTGAGCTGAGATTGCACCATTGCATTCCAGCCTGGGCGTCAAGAGTGAAATTCTGTCTCAAAAAAAAAAAAAAAAAAAAAAAAAAGTAAGCTATTCAAACAGGAGTAGCATGATCTAACTTATGTATTTAGAAGGCTACCCTAACTGTGTTGTGGAAGGTGGGAATGCAGGAGATGAGTTGGGGAGCCACGTCTGAAGTGTTACAGTGGTCTAGATGAAGGAGGTGGCAGCTTGAATTAGGAAAGTGGAGAGACAGGGTAATCCAAACCACAAACAAAGCAGTTGAGTAGAAGGAGCAGGCCAGATGGTTTAGGGCAACAAAATTATAGTGGCTATGAAAGTTTCTGCTGCAGATTTCTGAGAAATTCTCTAAACTTAAGTGTCCAGCGAGTGAAATTTCTTGAGTGAAAGATAAATTTATTTCCTTTAAAAGATACTTTATTGTTAGCACGTAGATGGAAAAGTAGACAAATCAATATACTCTGAACTCATTTGTTTTTCTTCTGTGTACCAGCACCATGCTAAGCACCGTATTTGCCTAATTCTCAGTATCCCTGTGAGGTAGACGATTTCATGATCTCCATTTGATGTTTGAGGAGATCCAGGTTTAGAATGGCTGAGTAGCGGGCCAAAGTCATACAGAAAGGAAGGGTTGGAGGCAGAGCTGAAACCCAGGTCTGCTTCACCCCGCAGTGATCTGTCCATGCTAGTGCTTTTTTTCATGTACTGTTTCATTCTAGAAAGGATGCGAATTGACCAATTCAGCTGGCATCACAGTTGATGAAACTTAAGTTCTTTTCTAAATGACCCTCTTTTCAATGCATAGAGTATTTCACCTCTCTACATATTCACATGTAAGACACCTAACACCAGAATCATCAAAGTAGAAGGAGATATAAATTCGTATGTTAAGCCAGGCCTGGTGGCTCATGCCAACAACTCAGGGCTAATCCCAACAACTCAGGGCTGAGACGGGAGGATCACTTGAGACCAGCTTGGGCAACATAGGTAGACCCCCATTTCAACACAAATAAAATAATAGTAAATTAGCTGGGCATGGTGGCATGGGCCTGTAGTGCCAGCTACTCAGGAGGCTGAGGCGGGAGGATTGCCTGAACCCAGGAGTTCAGGATTACAGTGGGCTATGATTACAACACTGCACTCCAGCCTGGGTGACACAGGAAGACCCCATCTCTAGAAAAATAAAATAAGTTCATATGTTATTTTGAGTTCTTTAAGATTATTAAATGAAAAACTTCATATCAGACATAAAAACAAACATTATATTGCTCATATTTCAGAACACTGGGTGGAATATCAAATCTTAACATTGAAACTGGAATGGAAACATGATAAAGATTTTCTAAAACATAAAAGGGATGCCAATTTGAAATTTTAGTAAAGTTTGAAATAAGCGTTATTAAAATTTTATGGCATCAAGGAAATATAAAAACGTGAAATATTTTAATAATTATTTCTAATATAAATATGCTTTTTCAAAAAATCATAAAATATAGAGACTTTCATCTTCTCCTTATTAGATGGGATGCAGATAAGATTCTGATACTGATAGATGATTAGAGTGGTTTGTTGTTGAGGAAAATCAAGTCCAAGTGATGGATTGTAGTGTGATTAAAATGTCAGAGCAGTAAATTCTGATGTGTGACTAGTAAACCACTTGAATCATGCACCGATATGATTTATTGCTCCTTCTTTTCTTTTTCTCAAAACAAGTGCTACTAACTGACCAAGATTTGCAAATCTTTAATTACTAATTGTGTGCCATAGATCTTTGAGGGGCTGACTTTTAAGTTAAAAAAAAAAAATGTTTTTAATCTCTGCTGCAAAGCAGTGGGGGAGATTAGAAATTGATTCAGTAGACATCTTAAAAGAAGAAAAAATGAACTGAGGAAAGATATGCATTATCCTTGGGAAGATGAAAAGTTTACATCCTTTATGTTAATCATCTATTTTGCTGACCACTGAGAAAAGGGCAAAGCCAAATAGATTTGTTTTTATTTGCAAGCAGCTTTGTTTTTTGTTGTACTTTTAATTTGGGCAATTCAGTTATTTTTCCTCTTTTTTGGTTCTTTGTTTTTGTTTGTTTGTTTTTATTTCTCATCATCACTTCATATGGGCAGTGAAAATTCAGAGGAGCGACAGGCAACTTACCTGGGATTCCTGGGCCAGCAACCACAGCAGCCTTCACACCAACCATCACTATAACACGTACCACCCTGACCATTGCAGAGTACCAGCCCTGACATTCCCGAAAGCACCTCCTCCAAACAGCCCTCGTAATGTTCCCTGCTTTCTCCTCCTGGTCTTTTATTTCAATTATATTTTTCTCACTCTTTCCTTTTGGCTTCATGGGTGTTGTTTTTTTCTGTTTCTTATAGCAGCAATATATCATTTCTGACATCTCCTAGGTTTTTTTCTTTTCCATCAGAAAGCATTTGTTGTTAGGAAAGGATGTAAATGTTCAGAATGCTTTATATGTGGCTGAGGAAGTAACAATTCAGAATATTATACAGAGACAATGTTCTCAGGTCTTCTTTGTGTATGTGGAATCACTTATGAAATTCATGTCAGAAAATATCTATGAAAATGAGATTATGTATTTGATGCATTGAGTTGTTCACAAAGTTGTTCTTTTGTTTAACGCAATTCTCATAGAGTCTCTTTGTATTCCTATGAGCTTATAAAGATCCTGCTGCCCCCTAGCATTTGTAGGCTCTTGTAAAGCATTGTCTCATGCTCCTGAGGGCTGTCCTCCGTCTGGCTAGAGTCCTTTCTAGCCATTGCTATGCATCATATGTGTCTTTCTGGATCGTTACTGGTTGGCAAGTGTGGCGGGCTCACACTCCACCTGAGAGTGCTCTGTGCAACATCTTCACTCTCTTGCAGCAGCTTTGGTGTCTTCATCCTTCTCTCCTACCTCCATGAGTGCATACAGCCTGAGTTCCCTGAATATGGGGACTCTACCTCGAAGCCTCTACTCCACCAGCCCACGTGGAACCATGATGAGGAGGAGACTGAAAAAGAAAGACTTCAAAAGCTCATGTAAGTGAAATAACAGCCAATGGCATTTGGCCTGGAAAAAAAACCTGTGGGCATTGGAACCTTGGAAATACTGAAATTGTGGGAAGAGTGTTTCACAGTTGCCTAAGTGATCAGGTAGATGCTGAGCAGCTAACAGCTCTGTGCCAAAGACCATTGGCATGATACCCAGTATCTGTTTGGCAATGACTGCACCCCAATATAACTTCAGACTGAATTCATTCATACTACCTTTGCCTACAACTTTTTATTTGAGATTTGAGATTTTTCTTGCTCTTTTGATGTCATACCATACCCAAAGGTATGATTTTGCCTTTAAGACTCCTCGTATTATATTCTGGGTAACTTTGGACATGAAACCTTTGTTCTTAGTTTCTTACTCACTCTAAAGAAATTTTGTGAAAATGATGCTCCCCTTTTGATAAATATAAGATTCTCATGCATTCATTTAATGTTATCATAAATTTCATACTAAATTATATTTTGTTACCCTCCTCCCCAAAACAATGATAAATATGAACATCCCTTTTTAAACTGTATCTCATTCCCCAAGACTCTGATACTTTTTCCAGAAACCTACCCCACTGGTAGTCAGTGATCTAACATATATTTCTTTTTTTTTTTTTGAGACGGAGTCTCGCTATGTCTCCCAGACTGGAGTGCAGTGGCGCGATCTCGGCTCACTGCAAGATCCGCCTCCCGGGTTCACGCCATTCTCCTGCCTCAGCCTCCCGAGTAGCTAGGACTACAGGCACCTGCCACCATGCCCAGCTAATTTTTTGTATTTTTAGTAGAGACAGGGTTTCACCGTGTTAGCCAGGATGGTCTTGATCTCCTGACCTCGTGATCCACCCACCTTGGCCTCCCAAAGTGCTGGGATTACAGGCGTGAGCCACCACGCCTGGCCTAACATATGTTTCTTATTGCCCACTCCAGTCTGAGGAAGATTGGAAGGATGCTCAGTTTTACAATAAGCATCCTAAAGTCATGGAATTTCAACCATGAGTCTTGTAAAAATGATCTGGACAGCCAAACACGATATACACTAAGCAAGACTAGGAAGATGTGATTGGCTACTTGCTTTGGATAGTGGTTGTCTGAACAGAGGGGAAAAAGGGTGATTGAATGCCTTAAAAAGAAAGAAATACAAATCACTCGTACATTTATCATTTCTAACTGTTAGAGAAGATCATTCTCTCTCATCATGATCACATAACTTGCGGAAGAAGAGAACACTAGCCTTTCTAACTAGACCTAACCATAGTCTAGAGAGTCTGTTTCTTGTCCTGTATCCCTTTTGATGGCCATGATTTTGATTCCTACAAAGAAATTTAAAGAAGATGGGATCTCTTCCTGTGCTCACCATGGGAATAAAAATAAGGAACATCCTTAAGTTACCTAAATAAAACCAAAGCCAAATACTTCACAGCTGGTATGGACTTACTGGGCTTTTCAGCTTGTTTGCAAGAGATTCATCTCCCCAGGAGGATCTCTCTCCAGTCTCACTAGGGCCACACTAAGTGCCCAAGACCAGCCATCACCCACACTGGGAACTAGTTACTTCATGACACAGGAACCTGAAGGTTTCCCTACAGTGAACTCCATTGCAAAAGACAGGGTCACCACTGTGGTTTGTACATGATTTAGACTTGCATATATACTTTACATATAAGGAGATTTGTCAACTTTGGTATATGAAAATGATAGTAAAATTGAAATGGAAAATGGAAGACTGAATTTAGTCAAAATGAGAATAAAGTGCTCTTAGAGTCCCATATGTTTTTTAGTTGACACTAGAGTAAATTATTTACTCTTGGAAGAAACTAATTGAATGCAATATAGTGAACTGGTTATAAGCCTAGACTCTGCTGGGTTCCATCCCAGCATCATTACCTTCTAGCTGTAGGACCCTGAGCAAGTTCCATAAACTCTATGCCTCAACTGAAAATAGGGAAAATCACTTCATTGGGTAATTGTGAAGATTGCATGAGGTATGCCTTGACTGAAAATATGAAGAATTACTTCACTGGGCAATTGAGATTACATGAGATTGCATACGTATATGTGTTTTAGAACAACACCTGGTAAATAGTAAGCACAATTTAATTGTTAGCTATTTTGAATAGTTTGTGTTAACTGTCATCTGCCTAAATCTGAATTGTCACATGAGAACATCTCTTGATATTGCTCTCAGAGTTTAGTGTTTTTCACGAGGGGTGCATTTTGGCCTAATACATAGGTCTTGAGTCTTCCATATAATGCCTTCAGGGTTTGTGGTGGTTATTTGTATATGAATTTTTTTACAGATAATGGTTTTGTGTGTAGTACTCCTCAGTGACAAAAATAGGCTAACAGCCCTCAGCAGGGAAGAGCAATTAAAATGAATTCATTAGTGTTCCTACTTCTGCTTCAAAGACTAGTATTTGTGTTAGGGAAGACTTGCTATGTTGATTAGGGACATTACTGAATACAAACGAATGATGTTTGGCTATCTTAGGTTGATATTTACATATCTTCAATCTTGTAGTAGGAAACAAAGCTGAGGCAGCACTGTCGCTGATCTGCATAACCAACTCATAAATTCTCACTTGAATCAGGACATTATTCTTGAACATGTTAGAAATATAAACAGAAACCTGTTTCAATACATTTCTGGTTGTTTGTGTTTGCTGTAGACATTAGTCACTAGAGCACCACTCACAATATACATACCAGAATGTTTATAAATGTGTCTCAGGAGATCATACATTTTATATTTTATTCAAACAATAAATTCCAAATGCTATGAACTTTTATTCAGACTTCAAAAAGACCTGGAAAAATGATAGCGTTGCAAAGGTTTTTGTTTTTTGTTTTTTGTTTTTTTTTTTGTTTTTTTTTTTTTAATGAGGTTTTTTTTCTTTTATTGCACAGGTTTGGTATGGTCACATTAGATGTAAAGGTCTTCCCAAATAACTGATAATAAAAGTTTTATTGCCACTCTTACTATACCATAGTTTATTTCCACCACTTTATTTATGTCTTTATCCTTTGCCACCATTTGCTGCCCCCTTTGTAATACTTATGTTTCTATAGCAACCAGGCCATTTGTGTAGATGGTGAATCATGGCAAAAGTCACAAATACAGTAAAAAGTCCCTTTGCTGTATTGGTGACGACTTGAGGCCAGAGCTTGCAAAACAGAAAATTCCGATATGTGTTTCCAATGCCAAGGAAGGAGATGCCCAGAAAAAAAAATGAAACCTTCTCACATGAAAATTAAAACATTCTATATCACTGATCAAAGAGGAAATACAAGAAGTCTGTATATAGCGATGTGTTATAAGTATTAAAACAGGAAGGCGTCATGTTTGTTTCATAGGGAAAATAATGAATACAGCACACATTAGGCTTTGACGAGTGTCACAAAGCCCTGGAGGCATGGCCAAGCCAAGTCATAGAGGGAGCCCTCTCATCTCCTCTGCTGGAATCTTACTGCCCTTTCCCTGGCTGCCTGTGCTGCCTCTTTTTCTGCCAAAGAGGCCAGGTCTCCTTCTAGAACCTCATCATCTCCCTGTAACAACAGCATGGCTGAGCAACAGATCTAGCTAGTTTGCCGTGCTTTCTGTTCCCCGCCACTGTACCCTGGGCCAGTGTAGAGACTGTCTCTTCCCAGTCTGCCTGAATTTCAGCAAAGAGTAGAAGTTAGAACACATTTCCAGAATGGTCTTTGCTGCTTTTGTCATCAGCAGTAACTAGAGAGAGTGCCACTGCAAAGAGCTGAAGGAAAGAAAATGAAAAAACCTAACAACTTTTCTGGTTCCTTCCATCAACCTGGGAACAAAGAATGGAAGATAAAGGCAGCTACTGGTAAGCTTTTCTAAGTGCCCATTCAGGGAGCCCTGGAAGGGGACACCCCAAGAACTGTCCTTACACCCTTATCTGGACAAAGGAGCTGTTGGCCGCCTCTACTGCGTTCCTGAACTGGATCACATGATACACATGTGTTGAGTCTATGGCAGGTTGACTATAGTGTGGAACACTTTAGTGAGACAGAAGTCTTAGATTACAGGATCAATAATAAAAACACATTATTCTTTGGGAGGCTGAGGCAGGTGGATCACTTGAGCCCAGGAGTTTGAGACCAGTCTGGGCAACACGGCGAAACCCTGTCTCTACAGAAAAAGAAAAAAATACAAAAATCAACCAGGTGTGGTGGCACACACCTATAGTCCCAGGTACCTGGGGGGCTGAGGTGGGAGGATTGCTTGAGCCCAGGAGATGGAGGTTGTAGTGAGCCAAGATTCCGCCACTACACTGCAGCCTGGACAACAGAATGAGAGCCTATCTCAAAAAAAGAAAAAAAGAAAAAAAAAAAAAAACAGATTATAGTAATAAATGTTTGGGGTCCTTAGTTCTCTGTATTTTTTAAATGCTTCTCATAGCTGATAGAAAATCTTGCAGCCTTCTAAATTAAATAAACATTGGGTAAATTTTTTAAACTTTTGGAGGTGTTTTTGGCTCCCCCTTCCCTTTACTAGGAAGAACAAGAATTGACAAAAATACAGTCATTCCCTGCAAATCTGAAGAGTTGTGAACAGAACCCTCTATGTGAGAATGGGAATAGGACAGAGCAGGCAGGAATCTTGAACACAACCTCAGCATACACCCGTTAGCGGGATTCAAACATAGGATGTCAGCAATTTAGTCATTTCCATCTTCACCTTGAGGAGTAGACAAGCCTCGGCCAAAGCTGGTAGCTAGTAGCAATGATGACTGAATACTTTGCAGAAGCATCTGCTCCTGGAGAGAGAATTCACCATCCACATTTTCAAATGACAGGGGTATATTCACCTTCATTTTCTTTTGCTGGTTGACCACATTAATGAAGCAGGATAATCAAGCTCATTTTTTTCTCCTCCAAGTTAATATTGACTTTTTTTTTCTTTTGTTCCTTATCTTTAAATCTACAATATATCTTTTTCATATCTGGTAATAATTTTCAAAACTTTTATATGTGTCACTAATCAATACATATAATTTCAAATGAAATTTTGCTCTGTCAAATAAAAGATTCCAATATGTCAGAGGACTCTCAGAGTTAATTATAAAATCATAAATTATTTACTATAATGCTATATGTATAATATAAATTGTAACTATATAATTATAAAACCAATACATAATATGTAAATTTATTTTAAATCCTAAATTCAATTTTCTAATAATTAGTATTATCTCAACTTGCCTCCAGATAGAGCTTATAAATTTAATAATATTCATATTAAATTAGTACTTATTTTCAAAACCTTCTAGAGAATAAAATTATTCAACTATCTTCTCTGTTTCAAAAAATATAGCAAGTCTTTCTTTTGAGAAGGCTTCACTATATCTAATGTAATCTCACCTGTTACTATTAAACTGACCTCTTTTTTTCTTGGCTCTTTCTTAGTAAAGATGGTAAACAGCTGCCTTAAAGTTTCTTAAACAGCTTTTAACTCCAATTAAGTAGTCTGATAATCTATATCAAATTGTGATCTCAAATGAAAAAACATTAATGTGAACTTATAAAAAAGTCACAGAAAGTAAAGGATTTCTGATTAAGTCCAAAAAGCTTCACCTAGAAGATAAGTGGAAGTTACCTGCCAAACATGTGATGCTGTAACGTGATACTCCCATCTTCTATGAGAAATAACTGGAATGCAACGTACTCTCCAGGTCCTTATTGACAGGAAATGGTGTCTCCCAGTGGTTTGGTGCCACTGATAGCAAAAATTATGATCTGGAGAGTAATCACGGTACACTCTACATCAGCAAAACCACACCAGAACATGTGATCTAAATTAGTACATGGCAGTCCATGTGTCAGACCTGGCAATTGCAAGCTTCCACCTGTAAGAAGCATAGGGTTGGAGGCTACCTTTACCCCCCACTGCAGGCTATGTTAACCTTAATCCAGCTGCAACAGAATGAGGATGGTGCTTCTTAAGGAAAAGTCGATTTTTTTTTTCTTACTCCTCCTAGACAAATGATCTACTTCACCCTCCCTTGCCCCATCAGCTGCAATTACCTGGGTCCTGAAGAATGACTTGTAGTTCCTTATGGTAACTCAGCAGCGTCTATGAGAAGTGTTGCTTCCTAAAAGGAATGTGCAGATGACATCCCAAAACTTGATTCATTCCCCATTTATTCAGCATTTATTGAATATTCCAGGCACTAAGATTTCAGAGATTAAAAGAGCTGGTTCCAACCTTTCAAGGACTCAGGGTCAGGTGGAGAGAAATAGGCAAATAGAGACCTGATAAATGCTGAAACGGAACCATGTATTAGAAATGTGGAAATATAGAAAAGTAAGTACCTAATTTTGCCTGGATAAAACAGAGAAAGGGACCCAGAGCAAGAGCTGAGTGGCAGAGGGCACAGTATATATGAAGACACAAAAGTGTGTCAAGAGGGCTGAGGCACATGGCACATGAAGGGACCACAGAGAAACGGGAGAGTGGGTGGGCAGGAGAAAGGAACTGATGAAGGATGCTGTGTACTCTGCTAGAATTGAAAAGTTTGTTCTATAGGAAACAGGGAGCTATTGAAAATTCAAAACGGGGCAGGGGTTACCTTTGCCTGTTAGGAAGGCTACTGTAGCAGCAATTGGAGGCTGTTAGCATAAAACAAGAGGCAGGGTCACTAGTTAGAAGTCTATCCAGTAATGTACACTGGTGATGATGAGGCCTTGCTCTGTAGTAGTGACAATAAGAAAGGGAAGAAGATTCACTCAGTTTGGAAAACATTGAGTTTGAGGAGCCAACGAGACAGTCTGTAGGTGGGATACCCATTGAATAGGGAAATCCATCACTGGAGCTTGACAAAAACTAAGGAGAAAGAGTTGAGAAGATACATGCAGAGTAGATAAGTTGGGGCCTCATCGTATCAGCAAAGTTTATCTGACGGGAGGTTCATCTGGAAATAATATGTAGGGAATATTGTGCATGTAAGGACCCAGAAATAAGTAAATTAGGATAATTCAAATAAAAAAATAATGAAAGCCCAAATTGAGGTACTGAAATTAATAAGGGAAAAGAGGATTTTTGTAAGATATATTTCAGTGGCCATCCCGAAAGGATTTAGCAGTGGATAGAATTTGAGACAATGGGGAGTTGTGAGTTAAGGCTACTTTGAGATTTCAATCCTAGAGAGCCTGTTCACAGAAATAGTCGTGGCAATGAGAGAGGGAAGAGGATCGCTCAATTTTGAAAACATTGAGTTTGAGGAGCCAATGAGAGAGTGTGTGGTTGGGATGCCCATCAAGGAGGGAGATTCATTACTGGAGCTTGACAAAAACAAGAGAAAGAGTTGAGAAGATACATGAGGAAGACATATAGGCATGCTGGGAATGAATAAGGGAAAGAATGAGGGTAGAAAATACTTGGAGGATGGAACTGTGCGCTGGAATGCAGAGGGCGGCAAAGCAACTGGCTGGGACTGAAAAAGTAAGACACTCGAAACAAATCTTCATCAAAACCAAGCAAACAATTTTAGAAAGCAAGGGAAGGTCCTAAAGCCAGTCACCAGGTAGAGCAGATGAGGCCATTGATTTTAGCAGTCAGAAAGTCATCCGTGAGAGCAGTTTCGGTAAATGGTGAAGGCAGAAACCAAGTTTTTAGCAGCTTCAGAATCAGTACACATCTATAGACAGAGGTCAGAAAGCTGGAGGAGTGAGTAGAAAAGTTTGGAAAAGAAGCAAGAGAGAAATTTTTTCATGGCACAAAATCATGGGGGGTGGAAAGGGATAGTATTAAAAACACTAACAGGGGGAATTAGCCTTGAAATGGAAGGAAGGATACAACCTTCTGTAGTGGGGGAAAAAAGGAAGAGGGAACAAATAATGATAAAGAGAAATCGAGGCTAAACAGAATGTTGTTTAAGGAACTCTGGTCAAAGGGTTGCATCTTTTCAGTCTTATAGGAAATGAGGAGTAACGTTTGACCATGATTTAGGGTAGAAACATTTGAGACAGATCCTTTGTGGAATGAAATAAGGTGTCAAAATATCACACAACAACTAACTTAAGGGCCTAATAGGATTGTGAATTTGTAGTGACTTTTCCTAGCACCCTTCAGCAACTGAGTAACAGCAGTGGAGTTGACTGGACATTACTGAAGAGTATAAAATATTAGGGTATAGAAAAAATCCCAAGAGGTTAAAGAATCTTTGAGCCTAGGAGATGCATTATTAAAATGCTCACCAGGGGTCCAGGCGGAGTGTGGCGAAAACGATGCCAGCAAAGCCAGTGGGCAAAGAGAATGGCTTTCCACCTGCACTTGCCAGATCCCCACATGAGGCCAGGGAAAGCCTCAGGGGTCTCCCATTCCCACATCAACTACAGTAGCTGTTTTTATCTGGAATACAAAGGCGGCCCTTATATGTTTTCATTTTAAGGGAGAAAAAATCTGTTGCTAAAATGTTGGAAAACCAATAGACTCAGGAGACAAGTGAGAGGGAATGGGACTGGAAGTCATAAAGAGGAGACAGATTGCAGGAAGTGGGAAAGATGGCTAATAAAAGCTATGTGATCAACAAGGGGGATTCGGATATCAGGATCTTGAAGATCTATTCATTTTGAAGGAAGATGGGGACCACCATAGGGTTCTGCTGGCAGAGAGTGGAAGTAGGGTGGCATTGCTAGGAACTGACAGGGAGAGAGTTGAAGAAGCATAAAGCCAGCTTGCTAGAAGGTTATCACCATAATGTCAAAGAGGCAGAGGACAAGGAAAAGCTATAGGTTAGAGGAGGCAGACTAAGAGGTATGTCCTGAAGTCATGAAGAAAAGGGGGAGAATTTTGGAAAAGTAGATTATGGGCTTGAAAATGAGACAGAGCAGAAATAAGTACAGAATATGGAATTTTAAATAGGAGTAGTTCAATCAATGTATCATATGTGGAGAGCAAGAATTATGAACCTGTCTTCCTGCCCTTTGTAGAGGGAGTAAAAGAAAATGGCTTTTGGAGAGGGTTATGAGGTATATGGTGTCATCAGGTTTTAATTCAAGGGGGCCAGACTCTTTCTGGAGGAAGAGGCAGTGCAGCATAGGACCTGCAGGCAGGGACTGCTCACAGAGAGCACAGGTGGCCCAGCTCCAATGGGCAGGGCTGAGAGAAAGGCATGGAAGAGTGGAGCAGCCCTTTCATGAGTTGGGAATGGAAACAAGATGGAGACATCTGCTGGAAGGTGTAGATGAATATCAGAGAGATAAATGAAATAGGATAAATAATAGGAAATAAATGAAATACAACAACGTAGACTAGAGACCCAGTAGGAAAGAGCAAGTCTGAAGAGACCAAACTCTGAGGAGACAGGAGGAATGTACAGAGTTTAAACAACATCATCGTGCCAATTCAACACTAGATTAAGGAGCAGCACAGCCTCACCACTCCAAGAGTCAGATTTAGATTAATTATTTCTTCAAAGCTGAAGGTAGGATTGTTTAAAAGTCACAAAGCCCAGATGCAAATGGCTAAAGTGGAAAAAAACATGAGACCAGCTAGCTCAACTCCCTTTTTCCTAGGATGTAGACACACAGAGAGACAAAATGGCCTACCCCAATGTTCCCCAGCTGGTGCTCAGTAATAGAGCCAGTACTAAAACCCACGTACCCTGACCCTAAGGCCATCCTCTTAAAGCCCCCACAATGATCCCTGGTTTGAGGAGTGGGGAGCCAGGGTACAGGGATACACTGATATTATTATTGAAATGTGATGAATATTGAGAGATTCACTTATCTTTTTCAACTTTTGCTAAACCAGAGGCCATAATTTAACCTCCCACCATTGCCATTAAGTTTTAATGCAGAGACACGATCTATTTTGGAAATGCTGGTATTCCTGGTGCTTGCTCCAACCTAAAGTCAGTATTTTCTGTTTGTTCCTCTAGTATCCTTAGCCTCCAGCACAGTGGGATTGGCTGGGCAGGTTGTTCACACAGAAACCACAGAGGTTGTGCTGACGGCAGATCCTGTCACAGGATTTGGGATCCAACTGCAGGGCAGTGTGTTTGCCACAGAAACTCTCTCTTCTCCACCTCTGATTTCCTATATCGAAGCTGACAGCCCAGCAGAGAGGTGAGACGCTTTTACAGCATCATTTTCTGCTCTGCGTTTCTGGTACCTGCTATCTTTGAATGGCTAGTGAATTATGAAACATTGCTCAATGTAGGAAATGCAAGATGTGATGAACCCTCTTCTGACAATAAAATTTTATGTTCTTGATCAGGTTTGAAAAGAGTAATGAGCATGGATGCCTTTAACTAGCAGATTTTGTTCTTCAAGGGACTAGAAGCTGTATTAATTAAAAAGGAGAAAAATTCATAAATAAAACATATCCTGAAGTTCAACTTCAATAGTTTCTGCCATTGGGGAATATACATTCATCGTTACTAAATATTGGTTTGGATCAGATTCTAACAATACCATGGTTATGAATTATTAATTACTTCTCTGGGATACTTCAGGATTCCCCTGCTTACAATTATAACCATGAAATGCAACAACATAAGATGTTGAAGTTGACCTATATGATGCCCACAGCATTGAATAAGCAAGACCAAATTATGATGCTATTTTGCAAGGATCAAGCAAGGTAGATTTGGCAAGCTCAACTTGATAATTATTTACTCCATCTACAACCTCTCACATGTGGTTCTGAATTAGATGTGGGGTGCTACAGATTGGAGACAGAGTGATGGCCATCAATGGAATTCCAACAGAGGACAGCACCTTCGAAGAAGCCAATCAGCTCCTCCGAGACTCTTCAATCACGAGCAAGGTCACACTGGAAATCGAGTTTGATGTTGCAGGTATAATCATATCATCACAAGTCAGTGACAGAGTCAGGAGTGGACTGCATGTGAATTACATTGGTTATGTGGCAGAGAGGAAACTATTGTTTTATATGCTGAACATGCTTTTGTTTAGGAGGTTTGGGGTGTCGTTGTGTCGTTTTGAATTGAGCATTGTTTTCGATTATTCCTTAAAATGTCACCACACGAACAACTGAAAATAAATGTGACAAATTGAATAATAGCCACAACTACAGAGGTGATAAAAACAAATCATGTGGCCTTCATTCTTTTATTCTTCTGTATACTAGAGAAACCATATTCTTCAGTCAGAGACAAGTAAAGCCTCTCTTTGACCCTTCACACTGCAAAGAACACATGAAACTTCTTTTGAGAGCAATGAAAATTCCCTAAGTGTTTTTGAACAAGCCCAGTTGGCGAATAGTTTTTAATGTTAAAGAGAAATGACAGCAGATACTTGTTAAAAATGACAAGGAAGACTTTATTAGAGACTACTGCAGTAGGGGGTCAAGAATATTGCAGTAGGCCAGAAATGGTGGCTCACACCTTTAATCCTAGCACTTTGGGAGGCCGAGGCAGGTGGATCACCTGAGGTCAGGAGTTTGAGACCAGCCTGGCCAACTTGATGAAACCCTGTCTCTACTAAAAATACAAAAAATTAGCCAGGCATGATGGCGGACACCTGTAGTCCCAGCTACTTGGGAGGCTGAGGCTGGAGAATTGCGTGAACCCGGGAGGCAGAGGTTGCAGTGAGCCGAGATCACGCCACTGCACTCCAGCCTGGGCAATCTGGGCAACGAGAGCAAAACTCCATCTCAAAAAAAAAAAAAAAAAAGAATATTGTGGTAGGGGAGAGAGATTGAATCCAACTCCAAATATAGCCAGGGCAGTTGGGAATTTATAGCCAGTAGACAAAGTGAAGAGGAGGCAGTCATTGAATGGAAAATTACTAAAAGGCACTTGATTAAATATCAAAGGTGGAGGGCCAAGGGGATTCTCCCTAAACTGACTCAGCAGGATTCTTGCTAAAATTGGGCTCCCAGCCCCAAAACAAGGCATAGTCAAGAAGAGGGCTCAGGGAACCAAACTAAAGTTTGGTTAGAGTCAGAGTCCTGACAGGTGTGTGGATTTTAGAGATTGGTGCTAGTTCCCATTTAAGAAAATTGTCTTCACACAGTGAAAGACTACCTCACAGACCCAGTAACCCTTACCAGTTAGTAAAGATATGCTTGTGGACACAGGGATCACATTATTCCAACAAATATTTACTATTTACCATGGGCCAGTTATGCCCCTACACAATGTAGATGTAATAATAGGGAAGTTAAAAAAAAAATTATATATTTTTAAAAACTTATATTATATGAAGCTTATATGAAGCAGCATATAGAAAGTTAATTTAAAAATTAACAAATATTGCCAATGTGGTGGCTTACACCTATAACCTCAGCACTTTTGAGGCCAAGGGTGGGAGGATCACTTGAGCCCAGAAGTTCAAAACCAGCCTGGGAAACATAGTAAGACCTCATGTCTTAAAAAAAAGAAAAGAAAAGAAAAGTTGTTTAAGTTAGCCTGGCATGGTGGTGCATGCCTGTAGTCCCAGCTGCTCAGGAGGCTGAGTTGGAAGGATCACTTGAGCCCTGGAGGTCAAGGCTGCAGTGAGCAGTGATTGTACCACTGAACTCCAGCATGGGTGACAGCGTGAGACCCTGTCTCAAAAAAATTAAGTAATTAAAATTAACAAATACAAATTTAGAGAATAAGTGCTCTAAGGAAAATACAACAGGATAGAGGGTTAGAGAATGACTTTAGGGGAGCTAATTTTGTAGGCTGATGCTCTAAGGAAGTGACATTTGGGCAGGGATAAAAAGGCTGAGAAGGATAAGCCTTGTAAGGCTCTCAAAAGAGGCATTCTAGGGAGAGGGAGTAGGCAGTATAAAGACCCTAAGCCAGAACAATTAGCTTGCTGGAGAAACAACAAAAAGAGCTGTTCCTGGAACAATTAAGGGAGTTGGGTTTGGATTGGGTTTGGATTTGGTGATGGAGTTGGAGAGGTTCAAGAGACTGAGTAATGCAGTGCCTGGTAAGGAATTTAGATCACATTCCAAGTGTAATGAAGCCATGGAGTATTTTATGTGGACGAGCTAGTCTGAGGAATGTTTTAGAAAGAGCCTTCTGACATGGGAGGGGAAAATAGGAGAAGCAGGCAAAACCAGTTTGGAGATTGTGGCAGTTGAACAGGTAAGATATGATAGGTGGTAGTGCTGGAAGTGGTGACAAATAGTGGAATTTAGGACATGGCTTGACACAGAGCTAATAGCACTTGCTTATGGGTTGGATATGGAAGGTGAGGGAGAAGGAAGAGCATGGATGGCTCTTGAGGTGTGAGGGTGAGCAGTCAGGTAGACAGTGATGTCTTTAGCTGAGAAGACCGGAAGAGAGGAAATTTGGAGATAGGAAAAATAATTCTATTTTAGAGATGAGTTGGCAAATCCACTGCCAATACTAGAGAAAAAAGACAAGCATGTCTGTTCCTTAATTCAAATGACAGTTATTGAGTACCCATTACTAGGTGCTAAGCAGCACTGTGCTGTTTTCAGATCATTGAAAGAGAAAATAGAAAGGATCCATATCCTCAAAGAGTTCAAAGCTAAATAGGAGAGAAAGAGCTGATGAATGGTAAGAATAGACTTGCCAAATTTGTGTTGCCACTGGAATGCAGAAAGAAGGGCCCAGGAGAGCGTAGTGCAGGCATTACCTTTTAGAGCCTAGGATTTGGGGTCTGGGCTGGATAGCAAGACCGAGGAGTAACCAACATGGCAGTGATTGTTAAAGTCATTGGAAAAAAGGAGACCACTAAGGAAAGAGTGGCAGTAAGAAAGGGACTGAGGAGGGGACTCTGCCTGAGGAATACTGAGACTTAAAGGGAAAAAAAATATGAGTAAAGGTGATAAAGGTGCATCTTGAGAAATGGAAAGAGAACTAAAGAATGTGGCATTTTGGAAGCCAAAGAAAGAATTTCAAAGCAAAAGTCAGTATTGATAGCTTAAAGGTACTATGGAGAATTCAAGTAACATAAGGTAGGAAATGTCCTTTGGATTTGGCCATTAAGAAGAAAGACATTGCCATAGTATGAAAAGATCTGAGAAGTAGGGGCAGAAGTCAGATTGCAGTGAGCTGAGGAATGAGTGGAGAGTGATAAGTACAGAGATGCTCTGCTTGCTGTCTGCTTTAGGAACTGGATTTTGGAAGAGAGTTTGGCTGGAAAAGTGCACTGAATGGATGAAAGAGACTGGAGACCACTGTGGGCTCCTCTTTTGAGAACTTCTGCATTTACTTATACACTTGTTGCTCTATTTTATGTTTTATTATAACCTTTATTCAGTAGTTCTCAACAGGGGTCAATTTTGCCCCAGGGGACATTTGGTGAGGTCAAGAAATTTAGCTGTAGAGAAAGAAGAGACAACAGATAGTGGGAGACTCAAAGTTCAGAGGGGTGTTATTTTGTACTGCGGCTTTGTTTTGTTAAGATTGGAGAGATTGAACATGTTTGGGGACTGACATGAATGAGGGAGAGAAGAGATAATAATGGAATCAGATCCACAAAGGAATGAGAAAGAGCAGTCCAGGACAGAAGGTAGAAGACCTCTTCTTATGAGTTTGTAGAAAAGGTTGTGAGACACAGAAAGACAAACATTACCTGTTCTCACTTAACTGTGGGAGCTAACAATTAAAACAATTGAACTCCTGGACATAGAGAGTAGAAGGATGGTTACCAGAGGCTGGGAAGAGTAGTGATGATACTGGGGATGGGGATGGTTAATGGGTCCAAAAAACATTTGGAAAGAATGAATAAGACCTGGTGTTTGCTAGCACAACATGGTGACTGCAGTAAAAAAAATAATTTAATCATACATTTAAAAATAGCCAGAAGAGTATAATTGGATTGTTTGAAACTCAAACTATGGGTACTAGAGGGGATGGATACCCCATTTGCCCTGATGCGGTTATTGTGCATTGCATGCTTATATCAAAGTATCCCATGTAACCCATACATATATATGCCTAATATGTACCCACAAAAATTAAAATAATTTAAAAAAAAAAAAAAGGATGTGAGAATGTAAGTACATTTTTAGCTGGCTTTTAGATGGTTCATGTAAGAACTGTCAAGCAAGGGTGAAAAGATCAGCAGCTTGGAGGGTTGAAAAGAATGAAGATTTAGAGTAGCAAATGGGAGGAATGCATGAAGAAACCAACCAGAAGCCTGTAAAAGGATATTCAAGCAGAGTCTGGAAGCTTGAAGTTTATAGCAGCATCAACCTACACAGTGGAGTATGTTGTTGTTGTTTATTTTCAGGAGACCTCCTCAGCTGCCAAGTAATAAGAGCAGAGAAAATGAATGATTAGATTAAGCCAGAGATTGAGGTTTCAAGAGAAGGTTCAACAGAAGAACTAGTCAGGGAGGTTCAATATGTTTCTGGGAGAGCAGATGAATAATTATGATAGTAACATCATAATTATTATGGTAATATTTATCAAATGCTTGTTCTGTGGCCTGTCACTTTCTAAACGTGGTGTGTACATCAAATTGATTAATTCTTATTAAGCAATGGAAGAGATTACTATGATTACATACTCAGAAAATTGAGGCACACATAGGTGATAGTAGGCTGGAATTTTAACCCAGGCAGTCTGGCTTCAAAGGCCACACTGGCAGCACTACACTACACTACTGTGTTTGAAAGAATCTAAGTGGGAGAGATGGGAATCAGTAATAGATCAGCCAGATAGACTGAGAGAAAAGGGAAGACTTAAGAAACTAGAGATCTTCAGGAAGAAAAAGGGATAGTGAGAGAAAGGAATGAGAGAGCTGATGTCTAGGAGATTGAGGCCCAAGTGCTGTATTAGAGTTTAGGATCTCAGAGACAGTCAAGCAAGACTTATGGTGGTGATTTGCAAAAGTAGAGTGGAGGTGAAGATCCTCAACCAAGAGAGATCTGAGAATTGGGAACACAGTGCAGTGGAAGGACCAGTCATGCAGTGAAATCTCCCGGAAGGATGGCAGGACTTAGAATTACGAGGGGAATATGAAGTAGCTGCATTGCACATGCCAAGCACAACACCACAGAAGGAGCTTTGCAGTAGCTGCTTTCTGTCATGTTTGGGTGGTTTGACTCACTTCATTCAGGTCTTTGCTCAAATGTCACTTGCTCAGAGAAGCCTTCCTCACCATCTATCACTCTCTATTCTCTTGCCCAGATTTATGGTTCTGCTTAGCCCTTCTCACACTCTGACGTTATATTGTATATTTGTTTGTTTATTTTTGCTCTCCTCCATTGGAAAAACCTATGAAATCAGGGACTTTGTGGGTTTTGTTTATGAATATACACCTAGCACCCAATGTATTGCTTGGAATACAAGAAGCTCTCATTTAGTCAATACTAGGTGAATGAGGCCAGGTGTGGTAGCTCACGCCTGTAATCCCAGCACTTTGGGAGGCTGAGGCAGGTGAATTATTTGAGGTCAGGAGTTCCTGACCAGCCTGCCCAACATGGTGAGACCCTGTCTCTACTAAAAATATAAAAATGAATTAGCCTGGCGTGGTGGTGTGTGCCTGTGATCCTAGCTGAGGGGAGGCTGAGGCAGGAGAATCGCTTGAACCTGGGAGGCAGAGGTTGCAGTGAGCCAAGATCATGCCACTGTACTCCAGCCTGGGCAACAGAGCAAGACTCCATCTCAAAAAAAAAAAAAAAAAAATACTCAGTGAATGAATGGATGGAGAGCAGTTGGCTCTCCTGAGGAACTGGGATCAGGAACTTCAGATTGCATCAGGAGCTGATATCATCCCCACTGTTTCTCTGGGGTTCCTGGTCTCTCAGTGCTGCTTGTTTCTGCATATCTCCTCCATTTGTCCCTGTAGACGAGTTTTCTCTGACTTTTTATTGTATGTAATTGTCCCATCTTGGCTAAAGTGCCCAGCCAGCTCTAATTTCTCATTCCCAGGAGAAAGAATCTAATTAGCCCAGCTTAGGTTTGGTATCCTACCCTTCTAGTCAACTGTGACCAAAGCAAGAACCAGGTAGGACTTTTTAAGGATGGGTCAGATGGTGGTAACAATATGGTTTTCAAAGAAGGCTGTCCAGCAACCCCAGAATGTACAATAACTACAATAATACAACATTAATTGTTAATTATTGTTGATTACAATAACAGAACATTAGTAGTGAAATGCCTCTTATAATCCAATACCTTTATCATTATAAATGGGGAAACTGAGGCTCAGTTGGGGAAACCCAAGGTCATACAGCAGGGTGAATGGTAGACCTAGGTCTGTTGACTTGTAGTCTCTCTTCCCCATATCACACTGCACTGACTCTTCCAAGAGATGTTACCAGGATGAAGCAATTAGAGCAGGAGTCCTAAACCTCTGCCCCACTGATATTCTTTGTTGCAGGGAGGTGGTTTGTTGAATATTGTGTGCACTGTAGTACATTTAGCGGCACCCACTCACTACATTCCAGTTGTGAAATTACCAGCACAATTTACTATTCTTCATAAGCAGTATCTAAGTATTTACTTATGAATATATATGTGTGTATTTTAATATTTGTTGATTGAATACTTTAATATCTTAAATTTAAGCTCCTAAAAAAATAGGAACTCTGTCTATTAAACCCAGTTTGTTCAGTACCCAGCTTACTTGATAAGGGACAGGAAAAGGAAATGTAAGTTCATCTCCCACTGCCCTTAATTGTTCCGGAAAGTAACCCACTACAAATAGATGGAAATAATATAGAATAGGGCAAGAAAAGCTATGTTCCCATCTTACTGTTCCTTCCTCATGACAGACATCACTAGTTGACACTAGTATTCTCCCGCTGAGCCCAGATACAGCATCATGGTCCTCAATAAAACACTCTAGTTAGTCATCATGGTCCTCAATAAAACACTCTAGTTTCCAGTATCTACTGGAAACTATTGGATTCGGAAGAATCCTTTCTAGCCAGTCAAGAACTTGGGACATTGGTGGGGAATCTTCATGTGAGTTGTTTCAAGACTGCTCAGTACTTCTGAATCCACTCCTAATTGTCTGGATGTAAGCCATCCATTTCCAAAATTCTGCCTCAGAAATATTTTACAACCAGATATTAGTTCCCAAACCTTTGGACCTCAGAGACAAATTATCTCTATTTTATAAATATTTTAAGTGACATGGAGTGGTTAAAAAAGCTTGACTCATTTTTGCCCAAATCTCTCTCCCTTCCCCCCCGCCTTTTTTTTTTTTTTTTTTTTTTTTTTTTTTTTTTTTTTTTTTTTTTTGAGACAGAGTCTTGCTCTCTTACCCAGGCTGAAGTGCAGTGGTGCTATCTTAGTTCACTGCAACCTCCGTCTCCTGGGTTCAAGCGATTCTTGTGCCTCAGCCTCCCAAGTAGCTGGGATTATAGGCATGTGCCACCAAGCCTGGCTAAGTATTTTTGTATTTTTGGTAGAGACAGGGTTTCACCATGTTGGCCAGGCTGGTCTCAAACTCCTGAGTTCAGGCAATCCACCTGCCTCAGCCTCCCAAAGTGCTAGAGTTACAGGTGTGAGCCACTGCGCCTGGCCCCAAATCTGTCTCTTTAAATATAGGTACTGTACTGCACAAATAGCATAGTAACTTTAATGACATGGTTTTAAGTTAAAGGTGCTTATAACCCCATCATGCTAATATGTTTAAATTTTGTATATTTCTTACCGAAATCCTTACCATACATATAATTTTATAAAGCTGTAATCATAATATATGCACAATTTACGTTTTGCCTTTTTTGTTACTGTCTTTTAAACACCAATCTCCAGCTACTACCTGAAGTTTCTACTTTAAGTCTGAAGTTATTTTGTTGGAAAAAATATATATATCTTTGTTCTGGAAAAAAGTCTCAGTGAGAATCCTATCAAAGAATGTTTGCCATCATTATGGAGCCCCCAGTGCCTTTCTCTGCATTGGTGGGAGTTAAACATTCACGTTCCTCACAAAGGGTGTCTGCATTGATAAATAATGATGTGGTTGTTATCTTACTGTGCCAACAACGAATGCTTCAGGCAGAAGAGCAGACCACTTGGAAAGAAGGAGCCCTTTGTTTACCCAAATGTGTTTTTAATTATAGTATTAACAAAGATAAAGCAAAATCAGGGAAGCACAAAATAATTACATGCGAGTCTAACAAAATAAACATCATTTGTTCTTAGATTCTATGTACTTCCTCTAAACCTGCTGTTTTTCCAAATATTGGATCTTTCCCTCTTTACTAGTGTTTCTTTAAGAAACCCCAAATTAAATATTCCTTTGCTTTAGCAGCCAAATAATTATATAAAGAAAAAATAACAAATATAAAATAAATCATGTTGGCGTTTAAAGATTAAAATGAAGCTGCAGCTTGATCAAAGAGATTTATTAGTTGATATTTGTTCATCATTATGAATATTTCAAATCTCACGTAGTCAGAAGTGATTCATTACTGTTTTCTAGGAAGTGATAATATCTCCTGCAGTGTCATTAACAGTGTTAATCTTGGTCAAGGTTCCCTGGATTAAAAATTTATAAAAGCAAAATGTTGCTGTAGTAACTATTCTAGAACAGCATTTTCTGGCCCTTGTGTTTCAAAGACCTCACTTATACAAGCTTAGCATCATGGGCAAGATGCTATATACATATACAGATATACAGATATACATGTACAAATATGTATATGCTCCCCTCACCTTTCACAGAGAACTGTTTCTTAAAACAGAAAATATTAAATGGGTAGGACAGGTGCAGTGGCTCCGCCTGTAACACAGCCTTTTAGGAGACTGAGGTGGACAGATCACTTAAGCCCGGGAGTTTGAGACCAGCCTGGGCAACATGGCGGAAACCCCATCTCTACAAAAAATACAAAAATTATCTGTGCATGGTGGTGGGCGCTTGTAGTCCTAGCTACTTGGGAGACTGAGGCAGGAGGATCACCTGAGCCTGCAGAGGTCAAGGCTGCAGTGAACTGTGATTGTGCCACAATACACCGGCCTGGGTGACAGAGTAAGACCCTGTCTCCTAAAAAAAAAACAAGGAAAGAAAAGAAAGAAAATATTAAATGATCACACGTTTGTGAAATGAGTTCTACAAATAGTGATGCTTCATGCACATTTACTTATGGGCCATTTGTGTGCTTTATCCGAGTAATCAAATCATTTATTTCTGCTATGCCCGTAAACACTTGTGTGGAGGCTTTCTGTATGCCCTCATCCCATTTCCTCTACCGAATCAATGTGTTCATCAGGGATCTTTCAGTTGCCAGCAAGAAACATGCACTCCACCTAGTTTAATCAGAGAAGAGGCATTCACTGGAAGCGCAATCTGTGTTTCACAGCCAGAAAGGACTAGAACCTGACTTCAATGGCTGTCAAGGCCAGGCACAGGCTCTCTCCTCACATACACTTGCTTCTTTCTTCCTTCTCTCTGCTGACTGGCTGCTGGTGCATATGGGCAAAACCTGGTCACTTCCAAAGACCCTCTCTGCCCCCAGTCTGCATGCTAATTCCAAATTCTTAAACTGTCACTTTGAGAGTGGAAGGAAGGTGGCAATTAGCCTTTTGTTGTTAAAGCATGGTATGGGGAAGACTCAGGAAAGGCATGGGTTGAAAAAATATTCTGTAAGAAAACGTTTATGATATTTGCAGCTCCTGAAGTCAGGAAGTAAAGCACACCTAAGTGTTTTTTACCTATTTCATTCTCTTTTTCAGATTAGCCAGTCTTTTTCAAATCTCCTGTGGGAAATAATTTTCTCTATCTCAAGTCCTTTTGAGAAATTGAAAGGGTACAAATTCTTAGTGAATAAATAAACAAATAAATATATGTGGATTCATTTCCTGGCCCAACAGAGTGTTAGCTGAAGACAACCCCGAAGTCGAAGATGTTAACTCAGTCCATGACACTCACTTGGTCGAGGGAGGAAGTGGGAAAGGCAGTTGATTCCTTCGCTCCACTCTGAAGTAAATAAAAACCAGAGCGAAGGAGGGAGGCCAGAGAAGGAAGACCCCATAGCACCACTGATGCTGAGAGGGCCAGTTTGGGGATCCTTTTATATAGGTGGCTTTCTAAAAGCCAAGCGGGCCCAGGGAAATCAAATTTCTGTTGTGTGCTCCAGTTTAACACTGTATAGCAAACCTTCTGAGTTGAAAAATCAGATTCTGCTCTTATGAGACATTTAATACCTGAATTTCTCCTCGGAAAGGATGAGAGCTCAAGAAGAGCAATTCAAGGTTGAACAAAGAAGGGAGTCCTCTCTGTTTCCATGAATCCAATACTAACCATCACCCCACTTTGCATTGACTCAAATGTGTTAAATATGTGATTAGTAAATTGAGCTAAGGGCCTGAGGGCCTAATAGTTCTGCTGTGGTTAATTGTTTGTGTGCCAGATGGGCACCTGCCTTGAGTCAAGCTGATCAAGCGGGCCGAGTGGATACCTCACCATCCCACATTCCTCTCCTTACTCTAAAGTTTCCACTGTTCCTGAAGCCTCTCCCCACTTCTTTCCAAAACCATCAGAAAGGATTATAGTCATTAGCAACTTAGCATGAGTAGATGCTATCTCTTCAATGGATATTTCCATTTTAAACTTATCATTAATTAAAGGTCTTTCTGACTGTTAAAGGAATTTTAAGAAGAGTATATTTAAGAATCTGTAGCAATTTCTTCCTTTCTCAGACATTAATTAGGTCTGGATAAAATCAGCTTAGCTCTGTCCTGGGTTGAGATTCAGCCAGTGCACACTGGTTCTCTCTGTTGCTTTGATATTAGCTTACTTCTATACCAACTGGCCAGTATCTGAGCCCACTTTCACTCTCTTCCAGTGCCCTGTGATCCTCTCTGGAATCTCTAAAAGCTCCCCATTATATAGAACTGAAGGATCATTTAATGTAGTTGGAATCTCCTGGGTTCCTGTGTTCCAACTCTGTGGTCAGCATCTAGTCTGATTGGTTATTTTTGTCTCTTTAATTGATAACCAGTACTGTTCTGGTTGTGAAATATTTTGAATGTCACTCCTGATTCTACCTCTTTAATTGTACTTTCACTTTTTACATTACAAATTAAGGCACCTCTCCACTCACTCTCAATGCCCAATCAACAACCATCACACCAAACTGACATCTCTTCTGAAATCTGTTTTCCCATATATCTTCAAACAATAAATAGGGGTAGAACGGGGTTGGGGGAGGAATTACTGAATAGCACACTCTTGGAAAATATGGTTGGGGGTGGAAAGAATATAATAGGACCTAAGGTTCTTAACCCTTTACTACACCTAAGAATTGCCTAGAGATCTCTAGGCCTCATCTTTAGAGATTCTGATTCGTAGATTGGAAGTATTCAGGAATCATTATGTGTAACTCCCATTCCAGGTAAATTTGATGTAGATGGTGCGTGCATCACACTTGAGAAATACTGAACTCAACTGTTGCTGTGAATTATGCGCAGTTGCCTATGAATAAGAAGTATATTCATCACTAGGAGCTTAATTTACCAGGATTTTAAAGGCATTCATCTTACTTCAGTTCCTACAGTTTTAGCTACAGTTGATTATGATGCAAGTATTCCTAATGCATTTTTATTGATGGGTGCTCCAGTCCTCAGTGTTCTATTAACACATTTTTTTTCGTTTTGATATTAGAGTCTGTGATCCCAAGTAGTGGAACATTTCATGTAAAGCTCCCTAAGAAGCACAATGTGGAACTTGGAATAACCATAAGTTGTAAGTAGAAGTTATTTCTTCTAAACAATTTTTAAAGACATTAGAAAACTGTGTTGTCAAATGGTTTGCAGGTGTGACAAATGTTTTATATGTCTTTGCCAAGTTTTTATGTCATGGTACAAAAATGTGGAGTCAGTTACACCTCCAGCACTTACTGGCTGTATGAATGGGGCAGGTTACTCAAACTCTCTCCAATCTTGTGTTTCTTCATCTGCAAAATGAAAATAAGGATAGCTAGAAAATATAGGATTGTTTTAATTATTGAATAAAATTGCATATTTATATACCTAGTACAGTACCTGGCAAGTGATGAGTCAGTACTAAACATGTATCTCATACAACTATATAAATAGTTAGATGAGAGATAGATGCATATAGATTCTCTACATTTTATATTGTGAATTATGAGTATATTATATAATACATGTCATTAGTATATTGTATGTTAATTCACATAGTGTATTGTGAATTAAGTTTTTATAATAATCTATTTAACAAAAATTACATTTATTTACTTTTAAGGCTATCTTCCCATCTGTCCACTATGCATCTATAATCCTTTTCACAAGACTAAAACAATGTCTCTTACTTTAAGTAAATCCTTGAATTCGTCCATGGTGCACAGTGTCTGGAAAAGTGAATCAGAAATAAAAGTGGAGCATATAAATGTACTCAATTCCCTCCTTTCCTTGGGCTTTAGTTTTATAACTGCCTTGGTAAAAACAACTTTGAAAGTGTTAGCTCCAGTGGACTTTTATAGAATGGAAATTGAGGGTTTTGGGGGGCTTTTAATATCCATAGACTAAATGCATCCATAAATGTTGCAAGAAAATGAAGCAAATGTTAAATGCTTAAAGACCAAAGGAGACATACAGGTAATGACTGTGACCAAATGCTGGTTTCTTCAAGAAAGACTGATGAGCCACATAAAAGTGCCTCACTGCACTCTGTCAGATAGCATTTCTGTCAGTGGTTCAGGCCAAAAATAAATAAAAGTTCTCAATTGGGCAGTATGAAATGGTGCTGTCTGATTCAACATGGATGATATAAATTTAATACTGAAAAATGAAATTTTATTTATAACCAATAATCCACACATATCTACTGCAACACTAAAAAGAATGGTACTGCAATTCAGAATAAATATTAAGAGCAAGAAGCCACATGTATGGGAGAGAGCCTAGATCCCCCCAAACCCTAATGTGACCTAGTGGGAGAAAAGTAGAAAGATGGAATGGAATTTTAGAGACTCCAGCACTAACCTAAGTGCTCCTAAAGTTGTTTTTCCCCTTAATTGGGTCACTTAGCCTCTCAATTTGTTCACTGTGCAGCAAAAATGGTATGTCACTATAATGTCAACAAATAGGGCTACTAAAATTAAGAAAGCATATCAGAATTTACTGTTCCAAACATATTTAGGGCTCAAGATGGCTTCTGCATGCAAACCCTCGTGAAACTTTAAGGTTATTCTTTTATTTCGTTTATTCCAATCCATTCATTTATTCTGACAGAACTAGCTGTAGGAATGGTGCATCTTGGAGTTGTGCAGTGTACCTGCCTCTGTACACAGAAACCCTGCCCCCGCTTCCATTCTTTCATTCTTCTGCGTTCCCTCAACAAATGCATTCTGAGTGTCCACCATGCTCTAAGCCCTATGCTAAGTTTTAAGAATATAAACCCTGTCCTTCTAGATGCTTCCTGCTGGTTGGTATTGTGAAGTCATCTATTCCTCAGAAGCTTCTATTGCCACTGCCACACAGTTATTTTACTCTCAAATTTTAAGTAGGAATATTGTCTTTAAATTTGTTTTATACAATAGATATATTCTTAATTACAAATTGATGTAAATAAAAAATATAATTTAGTCAGAAAGTATCCATCTAAAAATAGCCTATGGTGTATTTCTTATTAAAAAGTAGACATTTGTATGCTAATTTATTTGAGATGTAGTCTTATACACAAACTACAAAATATTTGTTTTATTCACATGAAGAATCATTTAATATTATGCTTTATGATGGTGTTTTGTTTTGCATAAGTGTTTTACTTCTAAAATGGGTTTTAGTAGCAATAATGGCAACAATGTAAAAACCTCCATAAAGATGGCTTGAATTTTAGCCAGCCACAAGCAAATGCATTCATGGAAGCTGAAAGTGTTATGCTGTTCCCGAACAGAGAAATGATACATGAGCTTGTCAAACATGCCTGTCAGTTATTCTAGAGCTACAGCTCCATTTACACAAGTAATCGTCACCACCATGCTGACTTTTGTGTCTCTTCATGGAAAATACTCATATTTTGCCAGATGAGAAAGCAGACTTTGCTCTTTAAAAAAAGAAAAATAAATCTCAGAATCCATTTTCATTGTTATGAGTTAGTAAAATCCTGAGGCCTAGCACAGTTCCTGACATACAAGGTGCTTATATAATACTTCTGTTTGCCGAGTGAATGAATAAGGGGCTTTACCTGCAAATGTTTTACTAAGCACTATGTACTCCAAGAAATGAGCCTCCAAGGGAGATGATGAATGAATATAAATGTTTGTGCAAAGGCTGATGCATGGACGGAAGAAAGATTGACTTGGAAAATGATTAAGAGCAAAGACTCAGAGCCTAGACTGTCTCATGCCCTCATTCCCTCAACCTCTCTGTGCCAAGTTTCTTCATCTAGAAAATGGTGTACATATTACCTTCTTTATAGCATTGTTGACAAGATTAAATGAATTACTACATGTAAAATGCCTTAAACACATTGCGAACCCTAGCAAACATTAATGATGATGATCTTCCTCATTATTTACTTTACACACAGAGCCTTTTGAAATATTTTATTATTTATTTATGTTTTATTTTTTGAGACAGGATCTCACTCTGTCTCCCAGGCTGGAGTGCAGCGGCACCATTATGGCTCATTGTAGCCTCAACCTCCTAGGCTCAAGCAATCCTCCCACTTTAACCTCCCAAGTATCTGGGACTACAGGCATTAGCCACCATGTCTGGCTCATTTTTAAATTTTTGTAAAGATGAAGTCTCACTGTGTTGCCCAGGCTGGTCTTGAACTTCCAAACTCAAGCAATTTTCCTGCCTCAGCCTCTTAAAGTGTTGGGATTACAGGTGTGAGCCACCACGCCTGTTAAAATATTTTAAGCACAGTTCCAGCCCACAAAGTCTAGTGCCAATGTAAGGAGGAAATCTGGGAAGCCTCTTCTCAGACACACACAGGTACTGTTAGTGAAACCGAGGCACTGCAAAGACTTGATTCTTCTCACTATCTCTATACCAAGTCCCCTTTCTGTCGTCTTCACCTCGTGCAAGCTCTGGGTATTAAGAAACAGCCCCTCATCTCTGGAAGCATACCAGCAGAGCCTTTACGGCTCACAATTCATACCCTAATTGACTGAGAAATGAGTCTGTCTGATTTTAGACACAGTGAGCAGTTTCAGACTAATTTTCTTAAGTTCCGATGACACATTTGCAGCATGTTAGCACTAGGCATTTCCTTTATTGATGTTATTGCTATAATATAGAGTGATTTATTGTAGCAAATAAAGTGGAACAGCCTAGCAGAAGGATGCAGTTCGGAACTGTAAGTCACATCCTGATGCCTCAACACCTTAGCCAGTCAGAAATCTCAGAGCTCATACCTTCCTGCACAGCCCACCTCTCTTTCAAGTCAGTGAGTCCTGATTGTCTCTGTCACGTCCCATTATCAGTAAAGTCCTTTTTACATGCGTGTTTTCCCTTGAGGTTTTATTACAGGGGTTTGTGTCTACTTTGTACCAGGCATGGCACTCTGCGATTGTATGTGTTTTCTTACTTAATCCTCAAAGTAGCTCTGTGACATCTATCTCCATTTTACAAAGAGGAAACAACAACTCAGCTGGGTAACCTGCCCAAAGACCAGGGGCTAATAAAAAGTGAAGCAGGGATCCAAACCCATTGTCTCTGACTTAGCAGTGGCTTTATTTTCACCACACCACTCATCCCTATCACCATCTGATTGATGAAACTCCCTATATCCTATATCAGAAAAGCAAAAGGCAGTATTTTGTGAGAACAGTGAATTCATTGGCTTTCCTTTTTAGTTCTGACTGAAATGTTTGTAGGAACAAAGCCTTGCTTTATTTTCTTATAAAATCATAAAGCAGCATTTGTGATGACAAGCACAGCAAATCTGTCATTCTTCCCCTAAGTCTTAAAATGTATTTAGAAGAGATTGGTTCCTGTTATTTTGCCAACTTTGCAGTAAAAACCTCTACTCACTGCTCCATTTCAAATCAAATAACTTGTTTTACTTACCATGTATGATGTATACGGTTGCAATTAAAGTACAGCTGAATGATTAAGAGTTTGTATGTGTATGTGTATGTATATCTGTGTGTATGTGTGTGTGTATATGTGATGATGAGTGGTTTTTAAATTTCTGAGGTCAAAATGTCACCAAACCAAACTTGGGTCCACTTGCCCAGCATATAGAAAATGCCAAACACTGACACTAGGATTTTCAGCAAGAGAAAGTGAAGCATTTGTTGCAAGGCACCAAGCAAGGAGAATTAGGCAGCTAATCCTTAAGACTTGAACTCCCTGATGGCCTAGATGGTTTTTAAAGGTAGAAGGCAGAGGTTATAGGCAAAGTTATAAATCAATACATGGAGACTTTACATTGGTTTGGCCTGAAAAGGCAGATATCTTAAAGTGGGGGTTACAGGTCATAGGTGGATTCAGAGAGATTTTTTTTTTTTTTAATTTGCAGGTGGTTAAAGAAGCAGGGCTTTGTATAAAAACTTGGAGTCAGCAAAAAAGGAAGGTTAAGGTGTGGCCTTTAGGCGTGACTCTCTCCAGGCCCCTCAGGAAGAAATTTAGAACAAAAAACGGTAGAATTCAGTTCTCACTTCTCCCTTATCTCCATGAGATCTCTGAGGTCTATGTGATGGTGGTCAACATTTTCCATTTGGTGTGGGTCCAGGTTTCTGAAAACCAACTTAAGAACATATGTTAAGATATTATCTTTTAGTTTCTATGGGGAACCAAAATGCTCTGTGATTCTGACTTGCTTGGGAAGCTATTGTTTAAGTTCTCAGTATTGTATCTTCTTGCTTATAGGGTTGCTCATTTACTTTTCAAGCCTACCTAGGTGCCTGGAATTTCCCTTGAAAGGACTATTTTTTTTTTATTTCTATGTTTGGGAGAGAGGTGCCCAGCAGGACCCTAAAAGGGATCCCTGCTCTGTTTCAAAAAGACAGTAGCTTGAACACAAACCTTTATTTCTTCTCCCAACCTACACTCCACTTTAAATGACAATATAATATTTTTTTTTTTTTGAGACGGAGTCTGGCTCTGTCGCCCAGGCTGGAGTGCAGTGGCCAGATCTCCGTTCACTGCAAGCTCCGCCTCCCGGATTCACGCCATTCTCCTGCCTCAGCCTCCCGTGTAGCTGGGACTACAGGCGCCCGCCACCTCGCCCAGCTAGTTTTTTGTATTTTTTAGTAGAGACGGGGTTTCACCATGTTCGCCAGGATGATCTCAATCTCCTGACCTCGTGATCGGCCCGTCTCGGCCTCCCAAAGTGCTGGGATTACAGGCTTGAGCCACTGCACCCGGCTATATAAGATTTTTCAAACGGCAAAACCTCATAAGGACAAAAAGAAAAGGAAACTAGACAACAGCAACCAAATTTGGCAAAGAAGATAAAGAAAGATGAATTTAACTAAAGAAGCAGAGGGGAAGCTGATAATGAGCCTGATTTCTATCCTATACTCCAAAGAGGCTTAGGGGCCAGAAGCTTCAGGAAGTACATTTGATGGAAAATCCTAAGGCAGAGAATTGGTTGAAAGACTGCTAAGAATTACCTTAGTCTTTAGATGCCTTCCCCAGCTCCCAAGTACCCTTCCCCTACCCTGGCAGAAGCCTAAAGTTTTATTCTCTGGAAAGCATGCAATAGAGAGTTCTTTGGACTGAGAGCACACAGCTGAATGCAGCAGTACAGCTTTAAAAATGGAAATTAGGTGAAGGTTTACATACTGAATGTTGAGACTGGGAGCCTTCTTCCCTCAGGAAGCTTAAAGAAGCCAGGTAGCCAGGTTTAATAGCCTTCAAGTGGGAAGAAAAATCAGGACCATCTGACCCAAAGAAACAGCCCAGCCTGAACTTACAGTTAAGACCATAGTCCACAAGCCCCACTTGGGTACACCAAGCTTTTGAACAGCTGTTTAGGGCCACACTCTTTAATATAAACAGACAGCTAAGAGAAAAATGGACACTTGAGGAAGAATCTAATATGTGAGGCTGTCACCAGAAACAAAGAGGGAAATCAGAGAAATAGCACATGCAGGAAAAAGAAAACAAACCAAAGAGAAACCTATCATTGACGTCATTAGCAACAAATATATTGCATTCATGAGGTGAGCAGGAAGTGGGTGCTTTTACAAAATGACATTCAGAGGGGAAAAAAGAGACCTTGAAAAGAGTATGGCAGAAATGAAGAAACTTCAATACAAATATTGGAAAATAAAGTTAAGGAAAATGTCCAGAAATTAGAACAAACAACAAATAAATGAAGAATCTGGAATAGACGAGAAAATTATACAGGTTGAGTCCGAATGGCACAACATCCAAGTAATAGGTGTTACAGAAAGACAGAGGAAAGAAACACATCAAAGAAATAATTGTATAAATGTCTTAGAAATTATGGATTTATTTTCAGAATGATGGGTCCATACCTATAGATGGAAATAGCCACAGAAAAGCTTGCCATCAAGAGATCCGAGAACACTGGACAAAGCAGTAATCTTAGAGGGTTGCAGTGCTGGGACAGCAGGGCATGGTGGGGTGTCATACAATGTGTTAGAATAATACAAACAATAATCAAATAATCAGAATAACATCAGGCTTTTTAACCACAACTGTGGAAGCTAGAAAGCAATGGAAAAGTGCCTTCAAATTTCCTAAAAGAAGGATTGCCAGCCTAGAATTCTTTACTCAGCAAAGTAGTCAATCAAATATGAAGGTAGAAAATGATATTTTAAGCTATATAAGGTCTCAATAAACTCTTCTCCCTTGCAGTCTTCCTTGGGAAGCTACTGGAGAATGTGCACCACCAAGAGTGAGAGAATGAGAGAAAGTAAAGCCAGAAACAGGGAGAGTTGGGTTTAGGATACAAGGGCTCTAAGGATGCAAGAGAGAAGAGAATCTCTGGGTTCCCAGGGTTTGTGGGAAGGAAGTCCCCAAGATCTGTGTGGCAAACCTAGAAAGCAACCAGTCTAGACAGGTTAGCAAACTCTGATAGAATTCCTAATAAGATTTAACACAGTGAGAGAAGATTTATATATCCTGGGAAATATAAGGAGTTGAATTAATAATAAACACGAGAAAACAAAGCAAATAAAAACATCAAGACAACAGATAATTAAAGGAAATGCATATTCTGCAGAAAAGGAAATAAATCATGGAATGCTATATGACTTATCTCTGGATGCTGTTGACATAGTCATGCTAAAATAAATATCAAATGTTGATTAATAAATACCAAAAATTATGACAAAATGGTATTGGGAAAATGGAGGGACAAGAAGGGTATATGAGTATGTTAGTGGTCTAGAGGTTGGAGAAACTAACTCTTCATCTTTCGTAATAGAAAGTAAATAGAAATGGCTAACACCAAAACATAATTTGGTAGTAATAGTCATATGTTACATAGCAATATGGAAACAGCCAAAAGAATTGAAAGCCGTTGCACCTGGAGAAGCAAGAAATTGAGAACGGCTCTTTCAGAATTCTTCACTCTTTAAATTGTATGTGTGTATATTTTTGGTACAAAGAAAATAAATTTTAAAAAGTAATATAGTAAGTTGTTTCCTTGTGAGTACCAAGAATGTATGTCTTAGGCAGAATGAAAAATCTCAATATTGCAATGTTATTAAAATGGATTCTTGTGATCTGGGATAAAATTTCCAATGACATTGTCTTGCTAGATTGCAGAAGAGCTGTAGACACAGATGACAATGATGAATTCTGAACAAGCTTGTAAATGACTCAATGCAAATCTAGTAACAACAAAAACACCTGCATTGGAGATAAAAGTGACGAATTTGAATGAAAATCATTTCATAAAATAGGAATGGGAAAGTGGCAGTACTAATATATATTGTATAACAAAGGATTTAGCATCATTGCTCTTTTTTGTCAGACTTTTAGTTGTGTGTTTGACCAGTTAAGTTGAAATTTCAAGGAGTTTGAAATTTCAAAGAGATGTGATTGTTTTTTCTGCTTCAGAACTTAATAAGCTTTTGTTGCCCTTTTCTTCTTAATCACACTCTTGGAAGTATTCAGTGTCCTTCCCCATCCCCATATGATGCATTCGTATGGATTTCCCACTTGGAATCACTTCACAGAAGAGAGAAAACTATTTCATGCCCACTAACCTCAGGAGATTTAACCAGCCCTGCCTCTCCTTTTTATTCAACTTCTCTGGGGTTTCATAGCCAGTGCCCAGAGCAGAGGTGCCTGTCTCATAGTTGGTGTTCAATAAATATGTACTAAATAAATGAATGGTTCTGTGGAGAAGTCCAATCAAATTCCAGGCACTGGGTGAATGCTAGTATATTCTCATTCAAAGGATCACAAACTCAGAAGCCTTCATGGGTGAGGCAACTCAGAAAGTGAGATCAGCCCAATGAGGATAGAGGCAAATGGAAAATCAAAGGCTCCGTCTAAAGGAGGTAGTGGGAAACTTAGTCCACTGTTGTTAAACAATAATAGTAACAATAAACATTTATGTAATTCATTATGTGTGCCCTTGTTCAGTCTCTTTACATATAATAGCTCACATAATCCTCCCAACAGAAACTACGATAAGCACTGTTATTCATCAACACCATTTTGCAGATGAGGAAACTAAGGCACCTAAGGACTGTGTGCTCAAGCACATATAGCGAATAGGTGGTAGAGCCAGGATTTTGGATCCAACCATTCTGGCTACCAAGTCCTGTCTCTTAATCATGACATCATATTGCCCATCTGTTTTTTTTTTTTTTAAAGAAGCCATGTATCTATATAAAATCTACTAATTTGTAAGTGTTAGCAACTAAATATTTTTAAAGCACTACTAGCCAAGCAAAGCATGCTTGGTTTGTGACTCCTTCTTAGGTAGTAGAAAATTAAAACATGGGGCTAGGATACACAAACCATGACTGGTCCCCCGGACCATGCATAGCTACATTTAACATGCATGGTGGTGATGGGCAGGATCTCATACAGATCTGGATGACACACTCCTGGGTTCAACCTCATTATCCCAATGGGCATCCACCCTATTGACTCCATTAAAGGAGAAAGAGAAGAATCTAGTAAATGTGAAAATGGCCACCATAGATGTCTGTAGACCATGAGAAGTTTCAAACTCCTCTGCAAAGCTGTGTAGGTTTGACCAAGAGCCCGTAGTGCTATATTCCTCTCTTTCAAGGATGACAGATAGGTCTGATGTATTTTGTTGCCTCTACTATTGTTTGGTTTTACAGATCATTTCAGTGGAACATGGATTTTTTTAAAAGCCAAAGGAAACGTTGAGTGCTATGTGATGGTTACTACAGCTTGGCAAAATATTGTGTCAATTCATTGGCAGATGCTAGAAAAGCTATACTTGCTGGTACTAACAAAGTTTTTATTTCTGTGCCCTATGACCAGAACAATTTGCAGTTTTGCAATATGATGTAACTAGAAATCCTAGATGCTTATATGCCTCTAGAGGCATTCTATCAAATCATTGAATGGAGTTTTAAATTATGACTTAATTAAAGTGAAGAGAATGTTTTGCATCCTTCACTAGCGGCTAAGAATAATGATTGAATGAAGTCCCATTAGCATTTACTCTGGACTAATTTAGACAGTGGGTAAGGTATCGGTATATGTGTTTTCTTTTTCTTGAAGTGTTGTGTTAAGGTATTAAGCCATCTGTTCTTGTGCATAAACATTTTCCTAGGATTCAGATGGGATTATGGGATGTGATATGGCTCTGTGATTATTATGGGTTGATCAGACTGTTTATAATAAAATCTTACTTTAGGGGCCTGTTAATGATCTCTAGAAGGAAACCTCTCCAGCCTTCAGGTTGGCAAAATGTCTCCTTTCAGAGGCAAATTGTTTTTCACAAATGTTGTATGGCTAATTTTAAGGATCAGATTCCTGAATTAAATGTAAATCTCTAAGTCAAGATGATTTTTTGTATTTATATGGACTATAATTAGTTTCTAGGGTTAATTCTAAGTAGGCTCATTTCTAATTGTTTTTTATACCCATAAATGGAAATATTCCTAAGAAAATTGATAAAGCCCAAAACTGATCACTGTGCAATATAATAGTTTTATCTATAAATGTAATAAAAGTTACATGTACATGTTTAGAATATCAGCATATATAAAAATTTAGTTAACTAATAACAAAATATTTACTAAAAGAAAAAAGACAGTCACATTCCAGGAGCTTTCTAAGTATGAATTTGTGAGCAGAATTTAAAGATTTAGAGTCCATCTAGCAAAAGATTTCCTTGTGGAGAAAAAAAAAAGAACTTTATTTATTTATTTATTTATTTATTTATTTATTTATTTATTTATTTATTGAGACAGAGTCTTGCTCTGTTGCCCAGGCTAGAGTGAGTGGTGTGATCTTGGCTCACTGCAACCTCTGCCTCCTGGGTAAAAGCAATTCTCCTGCCTCAGCCTCCCACGTAGCTGGGACTATAGGCATGCACCACCACGCCTTTCTAATTTTTGTGTTTTTAGTAGAGATGGGGTTTCACCATGTTGGTCAGGCTGATGTCGAACTTCTGACCCCAGGTGATCCTCCCGCCTCAACCTCTCAAAGTGCTAGGATTACAGGCATGAGCCACTGTGCCTAGCCAAAAAAAAAGGAACTTTAAATCAGTGATTCTTATCCACTTTCCCACTCTACACTGGAGTAATATGGCATATTCCCATCAACAGTGGTGTCTCCTCACTGGAAAGGAATAGAAGAAGGGGTAACTAAAGGGAGCCCCCAATTGATTTTAATACTCTCCAACTGAGGTACCCACCCTTCAGGTCCTCTCTTGGGAATTGCTTATTAAAATAGATTTAAATCTAATAGGTACTTACCCAATTCCTTTCTCTAATTACAAATTTAAAGTGGCATTCCTTTAGTTTTTGTTTGTAAATATTTCAACATAAACATTTGTATAGATATAATGTGCATACTTGCTAATTCATTTGCTGACCATCTTTGTTTTGTATACAAACATTACTTGCATTAAGTTATTATAAAACAGGGGAAATGTACAGTAAAGGGTGAATAATGGATATGAAGATGTGATTATTCTATCTCCATTATTACAGCACCATCTAGTAGAAAACCAGGAGACCCCCTCGTCATTTCAGATATCAAGAAAGGAAGTGTGGCACACAGGTAAGGAAAATAGGTTTTCTGATTCATTTTAAGCCCTCTCTTAATTTAAGTATACATGATACCTTCCACACCCAAAGCAAACCTTTCTAATGGGTCACTGTATTTTCAAAAACTTCCAAGCAGCCACTATTAATTGATCATATTTGACATCCCTAGTTGCAGTGGCTCCATGGATCTCCTCCTGCTTATCAATTTATTTATACACAGCTGAAAACGTTTCTTAGAGTCTCTCATGAGTCTAGCATAAGCTGTCCTTCACTGATCATCTTCCATTCATTTTCTGACCAGAAACAAAAACCCTGAAAGTAGCAGCACTTATTAGAGTTACCCAAACAGAGGTGATAACTTGTGCAAGAGTTTTGTTGTTACCAGAATATCCCCTCTGGGCAAGCAAGATTCTTGAGCGTTAAAATGTTCATGTCACCTATTTGGCCCATATACCATCAAAATCAGGAAGTCTCAAATTTTTAATTTCATCAATAAAAATATTTTTAAATGATTGAGGATACTGATATAAGACCATTAACTTTCTTTTTATTTTCCAATTCAGGACTTAAAAATTTTTCAACCTATTATCACAATTATTTTATTAAATAAATACTTTATTTTATTTTTGAGACAGAGTGTCTCCTCTGTCACCCATGCTGTAGTGCAGCAGTGTGATCTCAGCTTACTGAAACCTCTGCCTCCTGGGTTCATGTGATTCTCCTGCCTCAGCCTCCCAAGTAGCTGGGATTACAGGTGTGCACCACCATGCCCGGCTAATTTTTGTATTTCTTACTAGAGATGGGGTTTTGCCATGTTGGCCAGGCTGGTCTCAAACTCCTGACCTCAGGTGATCCACCCACCTCAGCCTCCCAAGGTGCTGGGATTACAAGTGTGAACCACCACATCCAGCCCAAGAAATACTGTAACATTCGAAAAGTAGGAAGGACATTGTATGAGTTTAGGTATGTATGTACAGGCTCCACTGCTATGACAAAGAGACATCTAAAGACAGTGGATCAAACAAGACAGAAGTTTCTCTCTTATAACAGTTGGGAGATAGGCAGGCAATCCAGGGCTGAGGGAGCCATCCTAGCAGCTTGTCAGTTATTACCATTTTTTTTAATTTTTAATTTTTGTGGGTATATAGTTGGTATATATATTTATGGGATACAAGAGATAGTTTGATAAGGCATGCAATACCTGGTAATTACATCATGGAAAACAGGGTACCATCTCCTCAAGCTTTTATCCTTTGTGTTACAAGCAATCCAATTATACTCCTTCAGTTATTTTTAAGTGTGCAGTTAAATTACTACTGACCATAGTCACCCTGTTGTGCCATCAAATGCTAGGTCTTATTCATTCTATTTTTTTTGTACCTGTTAACCATCCCTACTTTCCCCACCCTGACCCTCAACCCCACTACCCTTCCTAGCCTCTGGTACCAATCCTTCTACTCTCTATCTCCATGAGTTCAATTATTTTGATTTTTAAATACCACAGATAAGTGAGAACATGTGATGTTTGTGTTTCTGTGCCTAGTTTATTTCACTGAACATAATGACTGCCAGTTCCATCTAATGCGTTGCAAGTGACAGGATCTTGTTCTTTTTTATGCCTGAATGGAACTCTGTTGTATATATGTACCACATTTCTTTTATCCATTTATCTCTCAATGGACACTTATGTTGCTTCCAAATCTTGGCTCTTGTGAACAGTGCTGCAGCAAACATAGGAGTTCAGATATCTCTTCAATATTCTGATCTCCTTTCTTTGGGGTATATACCCAGCAGTGGGATTGCTGGATCATATGGTAGCTCTCTTTTTAGTTTTTTGAGGAACCTCCAGCTGTTTTTATGGTGGTTGTACTAATTTACATTCCCATCAACAGAGTATACAGGGTTCCCTTTCCTCCACATTCTCTCCAGCATTTGTTATTGCCTGTCTTTTGGATAAAAACCATTTTAACTAGGGTCAGATGATGTCTCATTGTAGTTTTGATTTGCATTTCTCTGATGACCACTGATGTTGAGCATCTTTTCATATGCCTGTTAGCCATGTGTATGTCTTCTTTTGAGAAATGACTATTCAAATATTTTGGCCATTTTTTAATAGGATTACTAGATTTTTTTTCCTATAGACGTGTTTGAGCTCTATGTATTTTCTAGTGATTAATCCCTTGTCAGATGGATAGTTTGCAAATATTTTATCCTGTTATGTGAGCTGTCTCTTCACTTTGTTGATTTTTTTTTTCTTTGCTATGAAAAAGCTTTTTCACTTGTTGTGATCCCATTTGTCCATTTTGCTTAGGTTGCCCATGCTTGTGAGGTATTAAGACATATTTGCCCAGACCAATGTCCTGGAGAGTTTCCCCAATGTTTTCCTGTGGTAGTGTCATAGTTTGAAGTCTTAGATTTAAGTTGTTAAACCCCTTTGATTTGACTTTTGTATATGGCAAGAAATAGCTGTCTAGTTTTATTCTTCTGCATGTTGATATTCCGTTTTCCCAGCACCATTTATTGAAGAGATTGTCTTTTCCCCAGGGTATGTTCTAGGCACCTTTGTCAAAAATGAGTTCACTGTAGGTATGTGGATTTGTTTCTGGGTTCTCTGTTCTGTTCCATTGGTCTATGTGTATAATGCCGGTACCATGATGTTTGGGTTACTATATGTCTGTAGTATAATTTGAAGTCAGATAATGGGATTCTTCCAATTTTGTTCTTTTTGCTCAGGATGGCATTGGGTATTCTGGGTCTTTTGTGGTTCAGTATAAATTTTAGGATACTTTTATCTATTTCTGTGAAGACTGTCATTGGTATTTTGATACAGATAGTATTGAATATGTAGATTGCTCTGGGTAGTATGGACATTTTAACAATATTGAGTCTTCTGGTTTATAAACATGTAGTTTTTTCTATTCGTTTGCGTCCTCTTCAATTTCTTTCATCAGTGTTTTACAGTTTTCATTATAGAGATCTTTCACGTCTTTCATTAAGTTAATTTCTACGTATTTGATTTTATTTGTGGCTCTTGTAAATGAGATTGCTTCTTTAATTTCTCTTTCAGGTTGTTCACTGTTGGCATATAGAAATGCTACTGATTTTTGTATTATTGATTTTGAAGCCTGCAACTTTACTGAATTTTTTTAATCAGCTCTAATAGTTTTTTTTTGTGGAGTGGAGTCTTCAGGTTTTTCCAAATGTAAGATCATGTCATCTGCAAAGAGGGATAATTTGACTTCTTCCTTTCCAATGTTGATATGCTTTTTATCTTTCCCTTGTGGGATTGCTCTAGCTAGGACTTCCAGCACCGTGTTGAATAACAGTGGTGACAGTGAGCATCCTTGATGTGTACCAGATCTTAGAGGAATGGAATGGCTTTCAGTTTTTCATTCAGTATGATACTAGCAGCAGCTCTGTTGTATATGGCTTTTATTATGTCGAGGTATATTTCTTCTATACCCAGTTTTTTGAGGATTTTTATCCTGAAGTGATGTTAAATTTTTTTCAAATGCTTTTTCAGCATCAATAGAAATGATCATGTGATTTCTGTCCTTTATTCTGTTGACATGATGTGTCTCACTGATTGATTTGCATAGCTTGCACCATCTTTGAATCTCTGGGTTGTGATCCAGCTTGGTTGTGAATCATCTTTTTAATGTATTTGTGACTTCACTTGGCTAGTATTTTGTTAAGGATTTTTGCATCAATGTTCATTAGAAGTTTTTGGCCCATAGTTTTCATTTTGTTTTTCTTTCTTTTGTGCGTGTGTGTGTGTATCTTTGTCTGATTTTGTTATCGTGGTAATACTGGCCTCATAGAATGAGTTTGGAAGGATTTCCTCCTCCTCTGTTTTTCAGAATAGTTTGAGCAGGATTGATATTAGTTCTTTAAATGTTTGATAGAATTCGACAGTGAAGCCATTGGGTCCCAGGTTTTGCCTTACTTGGAGACTTTTTATTATGACTTCAATCTTGTTACTTACTACTGGTCTGTTCAGGTTTTGAATTACATCATAGTTCAATCTTGGCACATTGTATGAGTCTAGAAATTTATTTTTCCTCTAGCTTTTCTAATTTATTTATTTTGATTTTATTTCCTCTAGCTTTTCTAATTTATTGGCATATAGTTGCTCATAGTAGCCACTAATGATTCTTTGAATTTCTGTGATATCAGTTCTAATGTCTCCTTTTTCATCTCTGACTTTATTTAGTTGGGTTTTCTCCTTTTTTTATTTTTGTTATTAGTCTGGCTAAAGCTTTGTCCATTTTGTTCACCTTTTTAAAAACATTTTGTTTCATTGATCTTGGCATTGTTTTCTTATTTCCAAATTCATTTATTTTTGCTCTGATATTTATTATTTATTTTCTACCACTAATTTTGGGTGCAGTTTGCTCTTGTTTTTCTGATTCTTTAAGATGCATTGTTAGTTTATTTATTTGACGTCTTTGTTCTTTTTTGATGTAGGCACTTATAGTTAAACATTTCCTGCTTAGTGCTGCTTTTGCTGTATCCCATTGGCTTTAGTATGTTGTGTTTCCATTATCATTTGTTTCAATACATTTTTTACCTTTCTTATTAATTTCTTCATTGGCCCACAGGTCACTCAGAAGCATGTTGTTTCATTTCCATGTGGTTGTATAGTTTAAACAATTCCTCATGGGGTTTTTTTTCTTCAAATTTTATTTTAAGTTCCAGGGTACATGTGCAGGATGTGCAGGTTTGTTACTTAGGTAAACATGTGCCATGGTTTGCTGCACAGATCAACCTATCATCTAGGTATTAAGCCCAGTATCCATTAGCTAGTCTTCCCGATGGTCTCCCTCCCATCATCTCACCCATGAGAGGCCCTACTGTGTGTTGTTGCTTCCAGTGTGTCCATGTGTTCTCGTTGTTCAGCTCCCACTTATAAGTGACAACACGCAGTGTTTGGTTTTCTGTTTCTGTGTTAGTTTGCTGAGGATAAAGGCTTCTAGCTCTATCTATGTACCTGCAAAGGACATTATCGCATTCCTTTTTATGGCTGCATAGTATTTCCATAGTGTATATGTGTCACATTTTCTTTATCCAGTCTATCATTAATGGGCATTTGGGTTGATTCCATGTGTTTGCTACTGTGAATAGTGCTGCAGTGGTCATACACATGCATGTATCTTTATAATAGAGTAATTTACATTCCTTTGGGTATATATCCAGTAATGGGATTGCTGGGTAAAATGGCATTTCTGCTTCTAGATCTTTGAGGAATTACCACACTGTCTTTCACAATAGTTGAACTAATTTACATTCCCACCAACCGTGTAAAAGCATTCCTTTTTCTCTGCAATCTCACCGACATCTGTTGTTTCTTTACTTCTTCATAATTGCCATTCTGACTGGCATCAGATGATATCTCATTGTGATTTCAATTTGTATTTCTCTAAGGATCAGTGATGATGAGCTTTTTCTCATATGTTTGCTGGCTGCATGAATATCTTCTTTTGAGAAGTGAAGTTCTTTATAGACTCTGGATATTAGCCCTTTGTCAGACTGATAGATTGTGAAAATTTCTTCCCATTCTGTACGTTGTCTGTTCACTCTGATGATAGTTTCTTTTGCTGTGCGGAAGCTCTTTAGTTTAATTAGATCCCATTTATCAGTGTTTGCTTTTGTTGCCATTGGCTTTGGCATTTTTGTCATGAGATCTTTGCCTGTGCCTATGTCCTGAATGGCATTGTCTAGATTTTCTTCTAGGGTTTTTATAGTTTTGAGATTCAGATTTAAGTCTTTAATCCATCTTATTTTATTTTATTTATTTTATTTCGTATAAGATGTAAGGAAGGGGTCCAGTTTCAGTTTTCTTTGTATGGTTAGCCAGTTCTCACAGTGCCATTTATTAAATAGGGAATCCTTTTCCCATTGCTTGTTTTTGTCAGATTTGTTGATGATCAGATGGTTATGGGTGTTTGGTCTTATTTGTGAGTTCTGTATTCTGTTCCTTCGGTCTATATGTCTATTTTTGTACCAGTACCATGCTGTTTGGTTACTGTAGCCTTGCACTGTAATTTGAAGTTGAGTAGTATGATGCCTCCAGCTTTGTTCTTTTAGCTTAGGATTGGTTTGGCTATACGGGCTCTTTATTGATTCCACATGAATTTTAAAACAGTTTTTTTCTAATTCTGTCAAGAATGTCAAAGGTAGTTTAACGGGCATAGCATTAAATCTATAAATTACTTTGGGCAGTGTGGTCATTTTCATGATGTTGATTTTTTCTATCCATGAGCATGGAATGTGTTTCTGTTTGGCTGTGTCCTCTCTGATTTCTTTGAACAGTGGTTTGTAGTTCTCCCTGAAGAGGTCCTTCACTTCCCTTATTAGCTGTATTCCTAGGGATTTTATTCTCTTTGTAGCAATTGTGAATGGGAGTTCTTTGATTATTTGGCTCTCTGCTTGCCTATTGTTGGTGTATAAGAATGCTAGTGATTTTTGCACAGTGATTTTGTATGTTGAGACTTTACTGAAGTTGCTTTTCACAGCTTTTGAGGAGCTTTTGGGCCTAGATGATGGGGTTTTTTAGATATAAGATCATGTCATCTGCAAAGACAATTTGGCTTCCTCTCTTTTGATTTGAATACCCTTTATTTTTTTCTCTTGCCTGATTGCCCTGGTCAGAACTTCCAATATACTATGTTGAATAGGAGTGGTGAGAGGGCATCCTTGTCTTGTGCTGGTTTTCAAGGTGAATGCTTCCAGCTTTTGCCCATTCAGTATGATATTGGCTGTGGGTTTGTCCTATATGGCTTTTACTATTTTGAAGTATGCTCCTTCAATACCTAGTTTATTGAGAGTTTTTAAATGAAGGGATGTTGAATATTATTGAAGGCCATTTCTGCATCTATTGAGATAATTATGTAGTTTTTGTCTTTAGTTCTGTTTATATAATGAATCACATTTATTGTTTTGTGTATGTTGAACCAACCTTGCATCCCAGGGATGAAGTCAACTTGATCATGGTGGATAAACTTTTTAATGTACTGCTGGATTCAGTTTGCCAGCATTTTATTGAGGATTTTTGCATCCATGTTTATCAAGGGTATTAGCCCAAAGCTTTTTCTCATTGTTGAATATCTCTCCCAGGTTTTGGTATCAGCATGATACTGGCCTCATAAAATGAGTTAGGGACAAGTCCCTCATTTTCAATTGTTTGGAATAGTTTCAGAAGAAATAGTACCAGCTCATCTTTGTACCTCTGTTAGAATTCAGCTGTAAATCCATGCGGTCCTGTGACTTTTTTTGGTTGGTAGACACTATTTATTACTGTCTCAATTTCAGAACTCAGTATTGGTCTCTTTGTTCTCATTAGTTTCAAAGAATTTCTTGATTTCTGCCTTAATTTTATTATTTACCCGAGGGTCACCCGGGGGCAGGCTGTTCAATTTCTCAAAGTAGTAGTGTGGTTTAGAGCAAATTTCTTAATCTTGAGTTTAATTTGATTGTGCTGTGATCTGAGAGACTGTTATGATTTCGGTTATTTTGCATGTGCTGAGGAATGTTTTACTTCCAATTATGTGATCAATTTTAGAGTAAGTGTCATGCGGCAATGAGAAGAATATATATTCTGTTGTTTTGGAGTGGAGAGTTCTGTAGATATCTATCAGGTCCACTTGATCCAGAGCTGTTCAAGTCCTGAATATCTTTGTTAATTTTCTGTCTCAGTGATCTGTCTAATATTGTCAGTGGGGTGTTACAATCACTATCACTGTGTGGGAGTATAAGTTTCTCTGTAGGTCTCTATATGAATCTGGGTGCTCCTGTATTGGGTGCATATGCATTTAGGATACTTAGCTCTTCTTGTTGAATTGAACCTTTTCTTCTACCTTTGTTGGTTTAAAATCTCTTTTGTCACAAACTAGGAGTACAGGCTCTTCTTTTTTCAGTTTTTCATTGCTTGATAAATTTTCCTCCATCACTTTATTTTGAGCCTATGTGTGTCATTGCATGTGAGACAGGTCTCTTGAAGACAGCATACCAATAGGTCTTGGCGCTCTCTTTATCCAGTTTGACATTCTGTGTCTTTTAACTGGGGCACTTAGCCTGTTTACATTTAAGTTTAGTGTTGATATGTGTTAATTTGATCCTGTCATCATGATGCTAGCTGGTTATTTTTTTATTTTATTTTATTTTTTTGAGGCAGAGTCTCGCTCTGTCACCCGGACTGGAGTGCAGTGGCCGGATCTCAGCTCACTGCAAGCTCCGCCTCCTGGGTTTACGGCATTCTCCTGCCTCAGCCTCCCGAGTAGCTGGGACTACAGGCGCCCGCCACCTTGCCCGGCTAGTTTTTGTATTTTTAGTAGAGATGGGGTTTCAGTGTGTTAGCCAGGATGGTCTCGATCTCCTGACCTCGTGATCCACCCGTCTCGGCCTCCCAAAGTGCTGGGATTACAGGCTTGAGCCACCATGCCCGGCCTAGCTGGTTATTTTGTAAACTTGTTTATGTGGTTGCTTCTTAGTGTCACTGGTCTGTGTATTTCAGTGTGTTTTTGTAGTGGCTAGTAATGGTTTTTCCTTTCCATATTTAGCACTTCCTTCAAGAGCTCTGGCAAGGTAGGCCTGGTGGTGATGAATTCCCTCAGCATTTACTTGTCAGAAAAGGATCTTATTTCTCCTTTACTTACGAAGTTTAGTTTGGCTAGATATGAAATTCTGGACTGGAAATTATTTTCTTTAAGAATGTTGAATATTGGCCGCCAAACTCTTCTGGCTTGTAGGTTTCTGTAGAGGTCTGCTGTTGGTCTGATGGGCTTCCCTTTGTAGGCATCCTGGCTTTTCTTTCTGGCTACCCTTAACTTTTTTTTCATTCATTTTGACCTTGGAGAATCCAGTGATTATGTGTCTTGGGGTTGATCTTCTCCTGTAGTATCTTACTGAGGTTCTCTGGATTTCCTATATTTGAATGTTGGCCTATCTTGCTAGGCTTGGGAAGTTCTCCTGGATTATATCCTGAAGTGTGTTTTCCAACTTGGTTCTGTTCTCCCCATCTCCTTCAGGTACCCCAATCAGTCATAGATTTGGTCTCTTTACATAATCCCATACTTTTTGGAGGTTTTGTTTATTCCTTTTTATTCTTTTTTCTCTATTCTTGTCTGCCTGTCTTATTTCAGAAAGATAGTCTTCAACTCTGAGATTCTTTGCTCCACTTAGTCTGTTTGGCTATGGACACTTGTGATTGCATTGTGAAGTTATCATGTTGTGTTTTTCAGCTCCATAAGGTCATTTATGTTTCTCACTAAACTGGCTATTCTGGTCATCAGCTCCTGTAATGTTTTATTATGATTCTTAGCTTATTTGCATTGTGTTAGAGTATGCTCCTGTAGTTCAGTGAAGTTCATTATTACCCACCTTTTGAAGCCTGCTTCTGCCAATTCAGCCATCTTAGCCTCAGCCCAGTTCTGTGCCCTTGCTGAAGAAGTATTGCAGTTATTTGGAAAAGAAGAGGCACCCTGGCATTTTGAGTTTTCTGCAGTTTTATGTTGATTCTTTCTCATCTTTGTGGGCTTAACTGCCTTCAATCTTTGAGGTTGCTGACCTGTGAATGGAGTTTTTGTGGGGTCTTTTTATTGATGATGTTATGGTTGTTGCTTTCTGTTTATTAGTCTTTCTTTTAACAGTCAGGCCCCCCTTCTGTAGTGCTGTTGTGGTTTGCTGGGGGTCCACTCCAGACCCCAAGCCTGGGTCCCTCCTGCACCTGGATGTATCGCCAGTGAAGGCTACAAAACAGCAAAGATGGGAGCCTGCTCCTTCCTCTGAGAGCTCTGTTCCAGAGGGGCACCGACGTGATGCCCATCTGGTGACCTGGAGACCCCTGTTGGGAGGTCGCACCCAGTCAGGAGGAATGGTATCAGGAACCCGCTTAAAGAAGCAGTCTGCCTGCCCCTTGACAGAGCAGGTGCACTGTGCTTTGGGGAACGACCCTCATCCAGACCGCCCAGACTCTCCAGAGCCAGCAGGCAGGAAAGGCTAAGTCAACTGAACCAGAGAGACCATGGCTCCCCCTCCTGCAAGGGGCTCCATCCCAAGAAGATCATAATTCCGTCTATAAAACCTTGACTTAGAGTGAATTTCTTAACCTTGAGTTTAATTTGATTGTGCTGTGGTCTGAGAGACTGTTATGATTTCAGTTATTTTGCATCTGTAGTTGCTGAAATTCCTACAGGTGGTCTATAAGATTCTTGTACTTGAATATTGATATCTTTCTCTATGTTTGGGAAGTTCTCTGTTATTATCCCTTTGAATAAAGTTTCTACCCCTATCTCTCTCTCTACCTCATCTTTAAGGCCTAACTCTTAGATTTGGCCTTTTGAGGCTATTATTTAGATCTTGTAGGTGTGCACCATTGTTTGTTTGTTTGTTTGTTTGTTTGTTTGTTTGTTTGTTTTGAGATGGAGTCTCACTTTGATGCCCAGGCTGGAGTGCAGTGGCACGATCTTGGCCCACTGCAACCTCTGCCTCCTGGGTTCAAGCAATTCTCCTGCCTCAGCCTCCCAAGTAGCTGGGATTACAGCCACACACCACCACGCCCAGCTTTTGTGCGTGTGTGTGTGTGTGTGTATGTGTTTTTGTATTTTTAGTAGAGACGGGGTTTTGCCATGTTGCCCAGGCTTGTCTCAAACTCCTGACCTCAGGTTATCTGGCTACCTCGGCCTCCCAAAGTGCTGGGATTATGGGCGTGAGCCACCATGCCTGACCCAGTTTTTTAGGGTTTTTTGTTTTTTTTCTTTTTTTCTTTTTTCTTTTGTCTTCTCTGGCTATGTATTTTTAAATATCCTGTCTTCAAGCTTACTAATTCTTTCTTCTGCTTGATCAATTATGTTGCTAAGAGACTCTGATGCAATTTTTTAGTGTGTCAATGGCATTTTTCAACTCCAGAATTTCTGCTGGATTTTTTTAAATTATTTCAATCTCTTTGTTGAATTTATTTAATAGGATTCTGAATTTTTTATCTGTATTATCACCGACTCAAAACTTCATTGTTTCCTCAAAACAGTAATTTTGAATTCTCTGTATGAAAGACCACATATCTCTATTTCTCTGTGATTGGTCTTTCGTGCCTCATTTAGTTCACTTGGTGAGGTCGTGTTTTCCTGGATGGTCTTGATGCTTGTGAATGTTCACTGGTGTCTGAGAACTGAAGAGTTAGGTATTTATTAGAGTCTTTGCAGTCTGGGCTTGTTTTTACCTGTCCTTCTTGGGAAGGCTTTCCAAGTATTTGAAGGGACTTGCGTGTTGTGATCTAAGTTTTTGGTCACTTCACCTGTATCTCCATTAGGGGGCACCCCAAGTCCGGTAACACTATGGCTTTTGCAAACTCAAAAATACTACCTTGGTGGTCTTGGGTAAGATCCAGAAGAATTATCTGGATTACTAGGCAGAGACTCTTATTCTCTTCCCTTTCTTCCAAACAGATATAGTCTTTCTCTCTGTGCTGAGCTACCTGAAGCTGAGGGGTGAGGGGGTGACACAAGCACCCCTGTGGTCACCACCACCAGGACAATGCTGGTTCAGACCTGAAGCCAACATGGTACTAGGTCTCAAGTAAGGCTGCCAGTAAACCCTTATCTGGCTACTACCAGTCCATGTTCACTCAAGGACCAAAGGCTCTATAATCAGCAGGTGGCAAAGTCAGGCAGGATAGTATCCTTTTCAGGGCAGTGAGCTCCCCCTGGCCCCTTGCAGGTCTAGAGATGCCATCCAGGAACCTGGTCCTAGAGACAAAAACCTTAGGAATCCACCTGGTGCTCTATTCTACTATAGCTGAGCTGGCACCCAAGCCACAAGACGAAGTCTTTCCCATCCTTTCTACAAGGAAAGAAGTCTCTCCCCATGGCCACCACTGATCCAGGCCCATGGCAAGTACTGCCTGACTACTGCCGATGTTCACTCAAGGCCCAAAGGCTCTTCAGTCAGCTTGTGGCAAATGCTGCCAGGGCTGGGACTCTTCTTTCAAGGCAGTGGGCTCCCTTCTAACCCAGAACAGGTCCACAAACATCCAAGAGCTAAGGCCTAGAATCAGGGACCCCAAGAGCCCACTTGGTACTCTACCCCACTGTTGCAGAGCTGGTACCTAAGCTGCAAGTCCTTTTTACTGTTTCCTCTGCTTTTCTCAAGCAGAAACAGCCTCCCCATAGCTACCACAGCTGGGAATGTGCTGGGTCACACCTAAAGCCAGCACAACTCAGTCTCACCTAAGGCCCACAGCAAGTACTACCTGGCTACTGTTGCTGATTTTATTTTTTTATTATATTTAATTTTATTTATTTTTTGAGACAGAGTTTCATTCTGTTGCCCAGGCTGGAGTGCAGTGGTGTAATCTTAGCTCACTGCAACCTCCACCTCCCAGGCTCAAGTGATTCTCCTACCTCAGCCTCCCAAATAGCTGGGATTACAGGTGTGTGCCACCACGCCTGGCTAATTTTTGTATTTTTTGTAGAGATGGGGTTTCACCATGTTGGCCAGGCTGGTCTTGAACTTCTGGTCTCAAGTGATCCACCCACCTTGGCCTCCCAAAGTGCTGGGATTGCAGGCATGAGCCACTGCACCCAGCCGTGCTGCTAATTATTCAGGCCCAAGGGATATTTAGTCAGCAGGTGATAAATGTTGCCAGGACTGGGTCCTTCCCTTCAAGGCAGCAGGTTCCCTTCTAGCCCTGGGTGTGTCTAGAAATGTTGTCTGGGAGCTAAGCCTGGAAAAGGGGCCTTAGGACTCTGCCCGGTGCCCTGTCATACTATGGCTGAGCTGATACCAAAGTTGCAAGACAAAGTCTTCTTTAGTCTCCCCTCTCCTCTACTGATGTAGAGTGAAGATTTCTCCAGGAGTTGTGAGCTGTGCTGTGTAGGGCTAGGGGAGGGGTGTTGCAAGCACTCACTTAGCCACCCCAGCTAGTTTCTCGTTAGGTCACATGCCCCCCAAGTCTACTGGCTCTGAGCTCAGCACAGCATCAGGACTTGTCCAGGAATTGCAGTCCTTGTGGCTTTAAACTGTCTTTTGAGTTTATTTAGTACCCGAGAACACTTCAGCGTGCAGCAGTGAGGCGTGCTGGAACTCAAGTTCTGACCACTGGAATGGGTAATTCCCCTATGCCTAGGGCTGATCTAAATGTTCCCTCTGTGGATATCAGCTGACTTCTGCCCAGTGTTGCTTTCCGCTGTGACAAGGTAGCACTGAGTTTCAATGCAGTCTCTCCATCACTGTGTTCTGCCTCCCACAAGTGCACAGTTTTTCTCTCTATGCCATGTGGCTGCTGCAGAAGGGGTGGGGAAGGGGCTGGCATCATCAGTTCAAGACCTTCTTTCCTACCCTCTTCAGTGCCTCTTTCAATGATATGAAGTTAAAACCAGGGACTGTGATTGCTCACCTGATTTTTGGTTCTCATAAAGGTGCTTTTCTATATGGATAGTTGTTAAATTTGGTGTTCCTGCAAGGAGGACAGTCAGTGGAGGCTTCTATTCAGCCACCTTGCTCCGCCTCCCTCCTGCTACCATTTTCTGGCTATAGGCAGGAGGTGGGGAGGGTCCCCAGAGAGTCTGGGGCATGCATTTTCAGAGGGTAACTTAAAAGAAGGGAAAAGAGAATGGATGCTGGGAAACAATTAGCAGTCTCTGGCACAGACATAATGCACAAAAGGCTATTCTTACAAATCTGTGTATATATACATATATGCACATAGAAACATATACATACTACATTCATATTATTTTTTTCATTTCATTATGGACCTTAAAAATTTTCAGCAGACCTACCCTGGTCCACAGCCAGTTTTAGAGTCCCAGTGGCCACTTTCCAAAAAAGCTATGGATTCATCTATAAATTTTCTTGCTACTCCGGCCATAGTAAGTTTCCAGATGCAAGTGGAAATAGCAGAGGTTCAAGCCTTAGGCTTCCACTAACTCTATTACACCTTGCCTTCTTTCATTCTCTCAGCACTCTCCTAATATCTGGACTACCAAGGATCAAAAGTAATACAACAATATGGAAAAACACAAGGATACCTGGGTCTATGCAGACCGTCGCCCATTACCTCCAGTCCTAGGAATTGTATGCTTCCTGAGTGACACTTATATATGTTCTTGTGTAATTGAAAAAAGTATAAGAAAAAATGGTTTTAATATTCTGCAATTTAATGTCATGGCAGGCAACCCAAATAAGACTAGAAGAAGGGAGGGAGTTGTCAATAAAGTACAATTTAAAAACAGTTGAACCTCTTTTCCTCTAAAGACTACCACAGTGCTACATTATGCTTAATGCCTCTTAAATGGCCTACTTAAGTGCTCATCATTAGTCATGTGTTACTATGCATTCACTAACAGAACTGGGACCCTGGAACTTGGGGATAAATTGCTTGCAATAGATAATATCCGGCTGGACAACTGTTCCATGGAAGATGCAGTTCAGATCCTCCAGCAGTGTGAAGACCTGGTGAAGCTCAAAATCCGCAAAGATGAAGATAATTCAGGTATTGAGAGCATCCTTAGTTAAAACTGATTTTTCAAAATGCCCATCTGTCACCAAAGATATTAGATCTTGATGTTTTACATACAACAGCTGGCTAGTGACGTGGCAGCAGTGTTTCACAGCTAGAAGAGTCTTTAAATTTTATGTTGAGAGTGTAGTATGAATTTTAAATAATGGTGCTTGTATATGATATCATTAAGATATTTTCATTATAGGAAACATTATAATTGCATGAAATAATTTTTAAAGGTGATATCTAAATCATCGTCTAATACCACACTAATACAGTGAAACTGGTGGTTTTCTAGTTTTTGTTGATATTCCTATGGCATAACTATAAACAAGTGGATGTTGCATTTTTTACCTAATTTTACATTATAAACATTTGATCATTTTATAAACTCTGAATATTTATCATTTTTATTGACTGCCTGTGATTTATCTTTCTTCTCTTCTTAAATCACTATATTGCTTCCAATTGTTTTGTTATTGTAAATAGTACTCTTATAGACATCTTTATACATAGATATCTTTATTCAGCTTTTCAACTTTTTTTTTCTTTTGAATTGTTTCCTGAGAAAATATTCCCAGAAGCAGGATGGCTGAGTAAGAATACAAAAGAAATGTCTATGATTCCTATGAGCCAGTCATGCCTCACGTTGCTTTTCAAAACGGCTATATACATTTTTTAGGCTCTCCAGTGAGACTTAGGAGGGCATAGAATCATCTGAAGAGTTTGTTAAAACACAGATCGTGGGCACCACCCCACGTGGGACCTGAGATTCTGAATTCCTAATAAACATCCAGATGCTGCCACAGCTGTGGTGCAAGGAGCACACTTTGGGTTGCCCTGAAATAAGAGACATCTTACCTGATTATGATAAGAATATAGAGCCAATTGAAAAGTGTCTATTCATCAAAAGAGTCAGATAATGTGGGGAATTACAGAATGTGATATGGATCCATAAAGTAAACATTTCATTTACAATTTTGCCAATCCTGTGGGTAAAGTCAAGGCTTTCCTATGAACGTGGTTCTGCTGATTATAGTTACAAGTCTTTTTGTTTGTTTGCCTAAACCATATCCACAATATATATTTTATGACTTCCAGTTTTATTTTGGTTTGGTTTGGTTTTTAATGCAGTGAGACTTTAAATAATTTATAGCAATCTAAATGCCTCCTCCACCTAGATTTTGGTCTTCCCCAGTGTTTTAGAGTTTTTCTGCTAGGTAATTAACAGTAGATTTTATGTTTGTTTGTCTGTTTTGTGTTTGTTTTGTGTGGCACACCCAGGCTGGAGTGTGCCATGGAGTGCAGTAGAGCCAGCTCTGCTTACTGCGACCTCCACCTCCCAGGTTCAAGCAATTCTTGTGCCTCAGCCTCCTGAGTAACTGGAATTACTGGCGTGCATCACCTTTCCTGGCTAATTGTTATATTTTTAGTAGAGATGGAGTTTTGCCATGTTGGCAAGGCTGGTCTCAAACTCCTAACCTCAAGTGATCTGCCCACCTCGGCCTCCCAAAGTGCTGGGATTACAAGTGTGAGCCACTGCGCCTGGCCATAGATTTTTGCCTAATGAACCCTTATTGAATCTTTCCCAACGGTTGGATTTTGTTTTCATAGAACAACTACATTCATATTTCATAGGTTATATAGGATTAATTAAATTAGATAGTTAAAATAACAAGTACAGCTGGCATAAACAGGTTTAGGAATAAACATAATTGCCTCTAAATTTTGAGGTTTACAACTCAGGCAGGAGCAGGAGCAGAAGTGCAGAGGGGCTAGATAAAGAAACCTATTGCTCTGGAGCATGCCATGGCATTGGTCTGTACATTTTATGATGGAGGATGAACAACCACAGTTAATTCAGTAAATTGGTTAAGTGGAGATTGGTTGAGAGAGCGTCTACTGTATATAATTTCATTGCAACCAGTAATGAAGTTGTGGCAATGTTCTGGGATTTCCTTAATCATGTCATCTAGATCTAGAGTTCATGGTTATGTCAGGCTGTGTGTTTATGATTGTTTATGATTCCTATTCAAAGTAAAAAAACAATCTATAGTTGCACCTATCAGTACAATTGGTGATTATATCCAAATATATTTTATAACCAATGTTTAAAAATATGCACAGGTTTGCACTCATTATTTCCTAAGCAACTGATTTTCTGTGCCAACATTTGCATTTCCCTCCTTACAAGCCTGCTTCAGTTGCACTTTCTTTTGGGGATTTATTTCAAAAGAGGGAGGAAGCCTTTAGCATCAGCTTGGGTTCTGTCCTAGTCAAGAGGCAAAGCCCTGTGGAGAAACCTGTTTTGCATGATTTGCCCTGCTCAGCAGATGTCAGCTACCTTCCTTGCAAAGTGAAAAAGCCAAGCCAGAGATGAATATGTGTAATGTGCACAGTTGGCAATGCATCCAATTTCAAAGCCAGGCTATGTCTACCGGTTGGCAGGAGTTTCGCAAACAATTGAGCGCTTGGAAAGCTAGACCTTATTTTCAGTTACTGATTTCCTTTGCCTCATTTTCCCCCTTTATACCCTTCCCCTACAATCCCTATGTACACTATTATGATAGTTATTGTGCTTATTAAACATTTTTTAATTTTAAGAGGTTCTGTTTTTAAAATCCTAAACCTTCCATTGGAAAACATACAACCACCCAAAATAAGACTATAGATATTGGCATGAGAGACATACTTACCCAAACCAGATTTTCTCATACTGATACACAGAAATATATATTCATTCAGACATGGTTTTATAAAAGATCACTATTTGAAGATTATTCAGCTATTGATTTTGAGGAATTTATATGATCCTAGTATTCTCTTCCCTTACAACAGTATAATTTCAGTACCTGAATTCATTTTTATTCAGAGCAAAGTAAGGGAGGAAAAAAAATTATTCAAAATGTAAAGCCTGACCACAGATTATTTAAAGTCAAACTAAATCTTCACAAAGAGCAAATGTTTTAAAATCAGACATGATATGATGAAGAATGGAAACTCAGAAGAAGAGATGGTAGGAGGGGGATGAGGGACCAAAAAAAAAACTACTTATTGAGTACAGTGTGCAGCACTTGAGTGATGGGTGCACCACAATCTCAGGCTTCACCACTATACAATTCATCCAGGTAATGAAAAACCACCTGTACCCTTAAAGCTATTAAAATAAATTATTTTAAAAATATCAGACCTCAGTTTAAAGTTCACCTCTACCACATTTGAGCTGTGAGAGTTTGGGCAACTTGCTGAACTTGTCTGAGATTTGGTCCCATTTTCAGTAACGTCTACATAATGATACCCATCTCAGGGAGCTGTCGTAACTTACTGAAAGAAATACTGGCACAGTCCATACTCCACTCAGTAAATGGGGACTATTTGTATTCTAATTACCTCCTGAAATCCCTTTCTCTGCATTCGTTCTGATCCTTTATCAAGATATGACTGAGTGGAAAATAAGCATTGACCCTTCGGACCGTCACTGATTTAGAAAGTTTGATGTTATGCTTAATCTGAAATTAGGTTGGTGATTAGAACGATCCCATTAAATAGTTGCCATGCTTTGTCTCAATATTTTTGAATGGTAATATTCAGTGTATATTCTCCACCCCCAGAAATGTTGCTCATTGCTAATGTAGGCCCTCTGCACTTCAGGAGTTTTCTAGTCCCTTAACGGCTGGCTGCTCTCCTTCCTTCAGTGATGATTCTCTCTCCGGTCACAGGAAGTTTATAACTATACTTGATGTAACTTGTTTTCCTAAGCTAGCTTGTACTGCAAATGGGATTTAACAGATACTGCTTCAAAATGTAAGCAGTTCTTCCAGCTTCGCAAGTCTCACTACCCTGCTGTGTAACTTACCCAAGGAAATGGTAGAACTATTCTCAAATGCTGCTGAACCCCTCGATTTTCAGTCATGCCATCAGCATTCATTTATTGTCTATGAAGTATCAGGCAATGACTACCGGTTCTTAGATAAAAAGGACACAATCCTGCCCTTAAATCAGTTACCACCAAATAGGAGAAACAAAAGAAAATCAATAATTAACAATATGGTGAATGTCCTAAGGATATGCACAAAATATTCCACAATGGTAAGAGAATGTGAAGGCATCCATTTGAGCCTGAGGACCTCAAGGAAAAGATTCTAACAACCTGGGTCCCGAAGGGATTTGTGAAGTGGTGCAGAAAGTTAGAGACAGCATGGCACACTCTAGTAGGCAGATATGGCTCAAGCAGAACATATGTGCAAGGACTTGGTAGTAGGTAAGCTAGAAAGGTATACTGGAGCCAAGTCATTATGGGCCTTGTAAATCATGTTAAGAAATTTGAATTTTATCCCAGAAACCAGTGGGGAGCCATTAAAGGAATTAAAATGGGAATGAGGCCCACCGGACTTGGTTAGTGACCATTGGTTTTAATCACTTTACGAAAGCCCTGAATGAGCCATTCAAGAGAGTCTGAATTAACTCTGTTTCTAGCCCAAGCTGGGGGAAACAGTGGAATGAAAGACGAAGAACGCCAGACTGGCTTCATAACTGACAAGTGGGAAACTTAGGCAAATTAACTTCTCTGAGCATGAGTTTCCTCATCTGTAAATGTCCATTTAATGCTTACTCTACTTGGCTGTTTTAAGGATTAAAGGAGGAGATATATATATATATTTTTTTTTTTTAATTAAAGGAAGATATATATATGTGTGTGTGTATATCTATACATGTATTTTTTGTTTTGTTTTGTTTTGTTTTGTTTTGTTTTGTTTTTGAGATGGAGTTTTGCTCTTGTCATGCAGGCTAGAGTGCAATGGCACGATCTCAGCTCACTGCAACCTCCGCCTTCCAGGTTCACTGATTCTCCTGCCTCAGCCTCCTAAGTAGCTGGGATTACAGGTGCACAGCACCATGCCCAGCTAATTTTTTGTATTTTTAGTAGAGATGGAGTTTTGCCATGTTGGGCAGGCTAGTCTCAAACTCCTGACCTCAGGTGATCCGCCCACCTCGGCCTCCCAAAGTGCTAAGATTACAGGCGTGAGCCTCCGCGCCTGGCCTAAAGGAGGTAATATATTTAAGAACTCACCAATAAGTTTGCACCTAGTAAGGCCTAATGAATGCTGACTATCAGTAGTCATTACTGTATTTGGATATTTTAAAAGTGAATTTAAGCTCTATTTAACAATGGCCAAATCTTTTAGAACACTTGGAGTTGTAGGTGTTTTTCTCCCTCATTCTGGATTCAGCCACCATCCTGCCTTCAGGAGCTTCTGCATTTGTCGTCTTCCATTACTGCAGGAATGTAACTCACGTAGTATCCAGTGGTTCTTGTGTGGGTCCAAGGCTCTGGGATTCCTGAGGCTGTGACCCAATCCCCAGGTCCTCAGCAATGCAAATAATCCCCTTGAAAAAATCTATTGTTTTGCCTTGATTGCTTCTGAGTCCAAAGTAAATGAAGAGAGTTGGAAGACCTGGCTAGGGCCTGAGAGGAAACCCTGAAACAAAGCAGTAGAGACTTTTGGGGATTTGCAGGAAGAGATAGAGGTTTGCAAATCTATCATATATTGTTTTGAAAACTCGGCTTTGTATTACCACCTTTTTGTCAATCAAATATACAGCTATTAATGATTTCTCATTTGCCTTGGGGAATCTTATTCTAATATATAGCATATTTTTGGAGACCATAAATCAATACTTGACCTTCATGGGCTCTAATCTGTGTAAAAAAATCATTTTCAGGCTGCAGCTTGTCCTATTCAAAGCAAATTACCTTTATCCAGCCTTATTACTGATTAAATTAGTCCTTTGAAGACAGATTCCTATTTTGAGCTTCAAACATATATAGTTCACCAGTGTTAAGCCAAGCTAAGTAATTTGTGGTAGCTTTTCCCCCTAAACCCAGATTGGAGTATTGGAGTAGCAGAGATGCCCCTTTCCAAGCTCCCAAGAATGATCTCGGCTGTGCTAGGAGCACTGGAAGGAGGTGTGTTGACAAGAAGCTGGCTGCAAGAAGGACCTATGATAAAAAGTACTTTTCTCTTTTCTTCAGGCTTGATTTCATAAAGGGATGGCTCTTCAGCTTGAGTGTGCATCAGAATCACCAAGAAGATGTTAATCCACAGATGACTAGGCCCCTCTCCCAGAGTTCCCATTCCTATTGGTCTGTGGGATAGGGATTCTCAGTCAAATGCAAACTTGAGACTTTGTATTTGTAACAAGTTCACAGATGATGCCAAAACTGCTGGTCCTAGAACTACACTTTGAGAAATGCTGTCACAAACAAACCTAGTTTTGAGACTTAAAATTATCACTTACACAAAGAAATTTGAATTCTACTCTGAAAACACTTAGCAATTGCTTGGACATCTCCTGGTATATCATTGTGACATGCCTATATAAAATGACTGTGCAGCAATAAGGGAGCTGTAGACAGTGTTGTTCAAATGGTTTACTTTCTCAGGCCTGTCCAACTCCAAGAAATTTAGCTGTACTCTAAAATTAATTCCATCACTTTTAGTTGAAGTGAACTTTGATTGACCTGCACATGTATGCCTTCCAAAGGCTCTCTCCCAAATCCAAGCCTCCTGTCTGGCCACCGAAGCAGCTACCATTATGGATTCAAGCCAGATAGTGTTCATTTTGTTAAACAAGCGGCACTCAAGAAGCCTGAAAATAACATTGCACATAAGTAATGCAGCAATTTTGCATCTGTTCTGTGCTTCCATTAATTTTCTTAACTAGAGCTGAGCAGAACAAACAAGTAGGCTTGCCCCGTTTCCTGTCTTTCACTAATCGTTGTAAACCTTCTGTTGTGATATAAAAGCTGTTTATAATATCATTAACATCTGCTTAGGCTCACTTTGAAACTTACTGGTGATTCTACTTTTTTCTTTCTCAGAAGTTTCTCTTCTAGTTAAACACCCTAGTCGCTCCTTTCTAAGACTTCTACCTGAAGCAACCTCAAGGAGAGTATATTTAGGAACGCTTCAATCTCCAAAATAGTCTGAGTATTCCTTCCTAAATGGCAGTTATTATCCTCCTCCTAAGCTGCAGGGCCTCACAGAGGCCAATTGAGTTAAAGCCCGAGAAGGCAGGTGGAATTGGCAGTTGAACCTGAAGCTGACTCAACACTCCTGGCACGGTGGAGGGAGGAAGTTCTAGGTTTGCTCGTCCCCACAATGGCAGCTGAGGTTGTATTCTCAAACTTTGAATGAGATTAGGTTTGCATCACATGTCTTGGAAAAGGAAACTAGACCTTGGCATAGCAGGGAAGCTGACTCGCAAAACTCTCCTGGAGATCTCAGCCTGGGAACCAATGACTACATGCTAATATGCATTCATCTTTCTGCTCACTTGTTCAAGCATTTACTGAGTTCCCTTTGGTACCAGACATAGTTCTAGGCTATGGGGATATGAAGATAAAAATTTCTGTTTTCAGGGTAATCTTATTCTAAGGAAGAGCCAAGTAGTGAGATCCTTAAAACATAGAGTGAAAGGTATACGCTAGAACATGCATTTCCAAGGGGGGCAAAAATCGGTTCTTAAAATTGGTTCTTGTGGTATCTTGGATATTACATGATGCTGGTTTGTGGCTCTCCAAATCTCAATCATACCTGATTGAATTCTAGTTCTTAATATTTAATTTCTCTCATTAAGGAGAATTTAAAAATAATTTCACTCTTCTCATTATTTGAGAGCAAGAATGAAAATAAAAGTTTAGAAACATCAGAAGAACGCTCAGGAGCTGTGGGTCTCATAGGCAAGCCTCTAGCCCCTCCAGCTAAGCTACCAGGAAGCCTTTCTGAAGGATGAGACTCTGAGCCAAGCTTTAAAGTAAAAGTAGAAATTCTATAGGATAACAAATGAGAGAAAGGTGTTTGTGCATAGGGAGTAACAGGTGCACAGGTTAAAGATGTTAGAAAAGTGCTATTTAAGGAATTGCAGTGGTTCTATGAAGAGAGAATTTAGCAGATTGGATTGGGATGGGGGAGGATGGTGTGACCCTCTGGGGGCCAGCTCAGCTCTTGCAAAGGGGTTATATTTTATTCTTAAAGAACTGAGGAACCAATAAAAAGCTTTAAGTAAGAGAGGAACATTTCAGATTTATGTTTTAAAAATATTCTGGGGAGGAAAAAGAAGAAATTTTATGTTGGCAGCACTGGTGAAAGTAGAAGTGGGGAGTTGGGGGCAAAGGCTGGATCCCAAGCAGGAAAACTGTTTAGGAGGAAGCCATTGCTATGAAAAACTGGGCAGAGCCAAGATGGGATCCTTCTCAAGAGCAAGTGGTAGTGGGATGCCCTGGAGAGCTTGCCTTGTGGGCAGATAGGCCATATGGTCTGGAAAAGACTGTGTGCGGGCAGCCATCACCACCCTCTATGAAAGGAAAGCCAGAGTAATTAAATATCTGTTTACACAAGGCATCCACATAGGGCTTTCTAAGGGAAATGATATTATTTTCTTTTTCAAAAGCTTGTTATTAAATTCAAAATACATACAAAAATAAAAATAACATAATGAATCACCATACAACACCCAGTGTTAACAGCGATTTGCTTACAACCAACCTTGCTTCATCTCCCCTCTCAGTCTGGTTTCCCCACCTCACCAGTGGAGTTATGAAGAAATTCCAGGCATCATCTCATCCGTTTACTATTACTAACATATGCCTAAAATATACTTTTTTAGGGGCGGGACGCGGTGGCTCAAGCCTGTAATCCCAGCACTTTGGGAGGCCGAAACGGGTGGATCACGAGGTCAGGAGATCGAGATCATCCTGGCTAACACGGTGAAACCCCCATCTCTTCCAAAAAATAATACAAAAAACTAGCCAGGCGAGGTGGCAGTCGCCTGTAGTCCCAGCTACTCGGGAGACTGAGGCAGGAGAATGGTGTGAACCCGGGAGGCGGAGGTTGCAGTGAGCTGAGATCCGGCCACTGCACTCCAGCCTGGGCCACAGAGTGACACTCTGTCTCAAAAAAAAAAAAAAAAAATACTTTTTAAAAACATGTAACTAAATAACATCATTAGCAATATTTTTAATATGATAAAATAGTCAATGTTCACATTTCCCTGATATATATAAAATCCTAATTAAAACCAACTGTTTTTATAAAGCAGTCTCTCCGATAGAAAAAATAGACAGCTTTTTTTTTTTTTTTTTTTTTTTTTTTTTTTTTTTTTTTTTTTT
>NC_045443.1:63328452-63485937 GCF_002776525.5 Piliocolobus tephrosceles | reverse complement strand
TTAGAGTGAGCCTTGCTGTGTCACTCAGCCTGGAGTGCAGTGGCACAATCTCAGCTCACTGCAACCTCCACTTCCCAGGCTTAATTGATTCTCCTGCCTTAGCCTCCTGAGCAGGTGGGACTACAGCACATGCCACCACACCCAGCTAATTTTTGTATTTTTAGTAGAGAGGGGATTTTGACATGTTGGACAGGCTGGTCTCAAACTCCTGACCTAAGGTGATCCACCTACTTTGGCCTCCCAAAGTGCTGGGATTACAGCCATGAGCCACTGTGCCAGGCCAATAGATACCTTTTTATAACAGTTGGTTTTAATTAGAATCCCAAATGATCTACTCATTGCTTTTGGTTGTAATATCTCTTAAATCTCCCTTTTTTCTTTCTTTCTCTTTCTTTTTTTTTTCTTTTCTTTTCTTTCTTTCTTTTTTTGAGAAACTTGCTTCATCACCCAGGCTGGAGAGCAGTGACATGATCTCAGCTCACTGCAACTTCCACTTCCTGGGTCAAGCAATTCTCCTGCTTCAGCCTCCCAAGTAGCTGGGACTACAGGCGCAAGGCACCACGACTGGCTAATTTTTGTATTTTCAGTAAAGACGGGGATTCATCATGTTGGCCAGGCTGGTCTTGAACTGCTGACCTCAGGTGGTCCACTGCCTTGGCCTCCCAAAGCGCTGGGATTACAGGCATGAGCCACAACGCCCAGCCAAATCTCCTTTCTCTTTTGTGTTTCTGGCAATTTATTTGTTAAAGAAAACATAAATCAGCTTCCGTTTCTGTCATAATTTAAATAGAGCATCACATCATCCTGTTTCCACCCCAATGTAATCACAAGAATGTGTCCTTCTTGTTAAGATGTACCATTTCCTAGATTCGCATCTCCATCACTATCTAAACTCATTGGATGCCCTAACAATTGCCTTCTAGTCAGTGAGGACTCAGATGCCAATAAAAAAATGTCCCTAAATAAGGCAACCTGAAACAGACTATCTTAAAGCCATTTACTTCATCTCTGGTATTTTGTCATCTTTGTGTCGCAAGTTACATTGTCGAAAAATAACATGGAATACTCACTCTGGGTTGCCTGCAGAATGAGCTGAATAGAACCAGGTGCCCGCCTTCTCCCAGTGAATGGCGCTACCCCCAACTCCGCTTCCCATGGACCACTTTTTGTTTTCATCTGAAGTGTGGTTTCCATGGATACTCCCACTAGTTCTTGGGTCTCCAGGTCCTGGGCAAGCGTCCTTCTCCCCAAAACCCATAAAGAGCAGATGCTCCAACCCAAAATGCTTGGCACCCATTGACAAGTTTCTGCTCATGCTTGCCTTACACAGAGAGCAGTAAGGGGTCAAGGTCTTTCCTATGGCATACACACCTCCACTGAATGGCCCACACAAAGTGTCCAGCAGTAACTAATGTTTAACTTTGCCAGGGATTACTAATCAAATGACTCATTCAGAATTTCATCCAGAATATAGTTGACGATGAGGGCTGCAAAGTACATGCAATCTATCCAATAGTGCTCTGTTCATTTAGGTCAAAGCCAGCCCTGAAAGGTGACAAAACATCGTACTGCAGGAAAATTTAGACTTTTGACTTCTGCCCGTTATTCGGTTACCCTCTATCTTGATGCTTCTCTCCGGAGCCCTTAGCAGATAATCACCAACCTATTGGCCACAACTTCAGCATCAGCCCAGAAGAAACTTGTGAACCAGCAAATAGACCTGTTATAGGCTTGATATGGGAGCTTCTCAGCTGCTAATGTAAATTTGATCCCAATGTTGGAGATTTTGTGCCCTAAAATGTTGACTTAAGCATTGCAGTGTGTGGTGGATGGTCTTTAGTTCTGAATGTGTGGAGCAAATATGTTGAGTAGAGCACTCAGAAAGTGGAGGTAGTGGCTGCATTCAAAACTCCCAATCTATGGCCAGAAGTGAAGTAAGTGCTGGCAAGAGAGGACACATTGCTTCCCACATGACTCGATAGACCCTTCATTTTATATTCATCCTAATTCTTCACTGAAAACACAATTAATTGAATTGTTAACTCAAGCCTTGCTTTTCCTCCTTATTTTAGTGTTTCATATCGTAAATGAACAGCTGCTCACTGCAAAAATGTGGCCTTGTTAATACTTCACTAGGATGTAGTCTGACTGTAAAAGCTTACTGTTTCGTTAAAGTAGCCACTGAACCATTTCATTGTATCCTCAGGTGCAGAAATGAAACAGTTCCTTAACCATTCACAGCTCCCAGGCCCAAGGAATAAAACAAGAAATGCCCAAGAACTTTAAGCATGTCAGAAGCAAATAAAACCTTTGAATTCTGAGACTTCTTATTTGCAAGCCTGACACCATCACAATACCTACCCTGTTGAAGGTGGCCCATGATATCTTTCTGGCCAGTGCTTTAGGCAGAGCACATTCACAAGTGTCTTCCACTATAATAATGTTAAATAGCCAAAATTAGTTTATGACAGCGTGGCAGCCTGGTCTATGCTATTGAAACATAGTTTACAACTGCTTTTACTCCATTGAAAGAGGAGAGATGATCATTGAAACTTCCACTTTAATATCTGTAATTCACTGATAGGACTCACATTAGAAGATGGTAAGTGGAATGATATGTAAGAGATTCTAGATTTCTTACTGTTGTCTTCAAGTTTACTTATCTAAGTTCCACTTAACCATATACATGTTATCATTTGTTCCAACCCTTAGCAAAATCCACGTTTCTATATCAAAAATTAGCTTGCATGTAAAGCTTAAAATGGAAACAGCATGACCCGATGTCTTCTTTGTTACTGGTCACTCTCTCCTCTCAAATTATAATGCCTCCTCAGCCATATGTTTATTTCACAGGTATTTACTGCACACTTACCAAATGCTAGGTAAGCATTGTCCTAGACATGGACACAGTTGAAAGGTCCTGCAGCCCCAGTTAGGCAGATCTCACACATTTAAAACATAAGTCATTAGGCAGTGTTCCTCTCCCCTGGCACTGACAATGACTATATCTCTGTATTTGAATGTAAGATCCTACTAAGGAAATGCTGTTCCCCAAAATAATTATTTTCTGAGACATGATACTTCGACGAGGATGTTTTGAATTCCTACTTTATGTGTGAATCTATGTGTCTTACTCTTTTGCCTTTTCCAAAGAAATCAATTATGATTCCTTGGCATTTATTGCAGATGAGCAAGAAAGTTCCGGAGCAATTATTTACACCGTGGAGCTGAAACGCTATGGGGGGCCCCTTGGCATCACAATTTCAGGAACTGAAGAGCCGTTTGATCCTATAATCATTTCAAGCCTCACTAAAGGGGGATTAGCTGAAAGGTAAAATTTGAAGTAACTGTTATAATTACCTGTGTCTGAGATGGGCTTCCTTCCTCACAACCACATAAAAACATGCTCCTGTCTCTGTGGTTATCTGTTGGCTTTTAAAAATCTGCACAAAGGATTGATCTTAGAGCTTGAGAACTCTCAGGCAGAGCTCCGACTTGACTCTGAGGGGCATCTTCCAGGCGGTAAAATGTGTCATGGGCTTAGCATTGATACTGCTCTCTGAAACGTATAAACTGACCACAATTGACTGAAGATGGGTTTGTATTGTGTCCATTTTCAGAGGAGGAAACTAAAGTTCAGGGAGGTTGAATGGCTTGTCCAATTTCATTCAGCAAACACTTGCTGAGCCTCTGTTACCTGACAGGTGCTGCACTTAGCTGCTGTGTTTTCAGAAGAGGGTGATACAGACATCATCTTCAAGGATTATGGGAACAAAGTGTAGTGACCCATTTTAATAATGTCTTAAAATCTGGAATGTCCATTTTTTCCTTTGGCAATGATGTATACACACACACCCACTTCCCACCCTCTGCTAAACTGCATTTCTTTCTGAGATGTGTTGTCAGACATATGACAAACCCTACAGGCAAATCTGTCCTCCAGATCTGCCTTTCCAACCTAGCTCAGGAATACACAAATACATTGTTCCTGCTAACAACTAAAAACAGTGGTTAGCAAAATAGAGACACAGCATTGCAGAATGTTGGAGCTGCAGTGTACCTTAGAAATTAGCTCATACAGGCTGGGTGTGGTGGCTCACACCTGTAATCCCAGCACTTTCGGAGGCCGAGGCGGATGGATCATGAGGCGGATGGATCACGAGGTCAGGAGTTCAAGACCAGCCTGGCCAACGTCGTGAAACCTCATCTCTACTAAAAATACAAAAATTGGCTGGGCATGGTGGTGCATGCCTGTAATCCCAGCTACTTGGGAGGCTGAGGCTGGAGAATTGCTTGAACCCGGGAGGCGGAAGTTGCAGTGAGATGAGATCGTGCCACTGGACTCCAGCCTGAGTGATAGAGTGGGACTCCATCTCAAAAAAAAAAAAAAAAAAAAAAAAAAAAAAAAATCTGCAGAAAGAAAGGATGCTCCATGCTATCCACTACATTTGGATTTGGATTTTTAGGGGACTTACCCCATGACTCAGCTTTCTTGGAATTGAAAAAGCACACAAGTTCATTTTAATAACTAATTAAAACAATTTTTAAAATGTTTTTGGAAACTAAAAAGTAATCCACAACATATGCAGTTATCTTATAACATTTCCCAGAGGAAAGCAAGAGGGACTTCTGGAGATCCTTGCCAAGTCTTTATTATGATGAATGTATAAGGTATGTCAGGGAATTTTTATTCAGTACCACACAGGGATTATTTCTACCTCTCCTATTACTATTTGGTGTTTCAGAACTGGTGCAATCCACATAGGAGACCGAATCCTAGCCATCAATAGCAGCAGCTTGAAAGGGAAGCCTCTGAGTGAAGCCATCCATTTGTTACAGATGGCAGGAGAAACTGTCACCTTGAAAATTAAGAAACAGACAGATGGTGAGTAGTGAGTTGAAAGCCACAATTAAGGATTTCCAGTGCATTTTCTTCCTTGAAAGAATGTGCTAGTGTCTGTGTGTGATTCTAGGGAAACGAATCTCCAGCAACAGAGTATTTTGGTATATTTTTATTTAAATTTACTCTGATACTTAAACTCCTTTCCTGTCTATAAAGCCCAGTCAGCATCGAGCCCCAAGAAGTTCCCCATTTCTAGCCATTTGAGTGACCTGGGGGATGTGGAGGAGGACTCCTCACCAGCACAGAAGCCAGGCAAGCTGTCTGACATGTACCCTTCCACAGTGCCCAGTGTGGACAGTGCTGTGGATTCATGGGATGGGTCTGCAATAGACACCAGCTATGGAAATCAAGGTATGTCTTTACTTTGTCCCCAGAGGACTTGTCATTGTTGAAGCCCATGCTTCTTCAAGATTCATCCTCTGCTCCATGAGGAGAATATCTTTATTTAACTTGTGTCTGCTTTGGTGTAGCCATATTCATATTGAACACATTGAATACTTACACTCAGCTGGCCATGCATTTCCTTCTAGTGCTTATAAGGCATGAACCTTTACCAAACACTAACAGGCCTCCATTAGGTCTACTGATGGCCAAGTATCCCATCCAGAGCTTATCCTTCAAGCTTAGATTAATGTGAGGCAAACCATACAGTAAAGTGGCTTGTTCAATACAGGCCCCATTGTCTTATTTTTCAGCAAGCTTTCTACAGAGATGGATTGGGGAGTTCAGAAGAGTTGCATAAGAGATTAGCCAATGATTTGTGACTCTATTTATTCCTGCCCACTCCTGACTTTTTTTTTTTCTTTTAGAGACTGGGTCTCACTCTGTCACCCCAGGTGGAATACCCTGGCACCATCACAGTTCATTACAGCCTCAAACTCCTGGACTCAAGAGATCTTGCTGCCTCAGTCTCATCTCCTCAGTAGCTGAGACTATATGCAGACACCGCCACACCCAGCTGATTTTTAAATTTTTGTAGATATGGGGTCTTGCCATGTTGTCCAGGCTGGTATCAAACTTCTGGCCTCCAGCAATCCTCCCATCTTGGCCTCCCAAAGTGCTGCGATTACAGGCATGAGCCACCATGTCCTTTCCCTGAATGTTTGTAATTAGAGCATTATAATCACAATATAGGAAAGTATAGAGTAGATTTTTCTTCATAGGTGTCATTGTCATGTGAAGAAATACTATCTACATTAAAAAGCCTCCCTCATGGAATATAAACACATAAAAGGTGTCAGACTGAATACAGGGCAGAAACTAATAGCTTCTTTCAAAAAATATTTTCTTCCCAGTGATCCATGGCATCAAAAAGAGAAGTATGTCAAAACTTCTTGGTATTTCTCCTCATCTGAGCCTTACCTTCTCCCATGTTCTATGTAAATTCCAGCCTCTGGATCCCTTGTTTGCTCTGGGTTTCAATCAGTCAAATAATAAAACACATAAACAGTTTAGAGAACACATTGGCGTGAGGGCTGCTTTGTCACGGAGTTAACTGTACTTTTAGGAGAGTCTGTATCCAGTTTGCTCTCTCCTGGTTTTCCTAGTTTCCTTCTCTCAGCCCGCCTGTGTTGTGTCACTCTCTGTTAAGTCCTCCGGTGAACAACAACAAAAAAAAAAAAATGGAAGGGAGAAAAAACTGGAAAGAAAATGAAAGGAGATGATATTTCAAAGTTGTCAAGTTGTTACTTTCATTAGAAATGATACTGGAGTTGGGTGCAGAAAATACTTTGAACACCTAAATGGAATTGGGGCTTTTATTTATCTGGCAATTAATTTTTCCAAGTCATAATACCTTGTGACAAGTTCGCCTATGCCACCAAATAACAGACCTTCTGATTGCCTGAGAATTGATGGGCCACCAGAAGACACTGAGTAAAGGACAGAAGTCACATTCTATCAGAGTAGACTCAGGTTTACTTATCAATGTATTGTGTATTGGTTATTTATTCATGTATTATTTGTGTGTTGCTTATTAATGTAGAGATATTTTTGTTACACAGATTTTTGTGAGGGTGCTATTGATATTAATGACTTCTTCCCCATAAGGTGATCCAGAAGACCTTAGCCACTCCATTCCTTGAAACCATAGAAAAAGAACCATGAGAAGCAAACTGAATATAGGACCTGCCCCTTATTAGTAAAAGATGAAAAACCATTTGTTATTTGTGAAACATTTTGAAATTTTGAATCATAGTCATAATATTACATTTCGCATCTATAATTTAGGCATTTTATGAGGTTGAAGGTAACTAAGGGATAAGTAGAGACAATGGCAATCAGGATATAATTGAAGTACTCCAAGGTAATGAAAAAGTAGTAATAACCCTTTATATATGTAGAACACTCTAGAGTTTACAAAGCACTTTCATATAACTAATCCCCATTAATTCTCGTAATAAACATGGAAGCTGAAGGCAGGATTTCAGCTTTAGAAAGGGTTTAGGAGTCAGCTAGTCTGGTGTCCAGTGCAGCCCTTGGTGCCAGGTCCCGCCTCACTGCACGCCAAGACACGCTGCATGGACTTGAGCGCTCAAGTTGACAGGTTGTTCCTTGTGCTGAGGCATCCCCCCCATCTCCACATAGCTCTGATGACTCGAAAGCTCTCACTTGTATTGAGCTGCAGTATGCCTATTAGTCCTAGCTATACCCTCAAGGTCATTCTGAACTAGACTAAAGCCTCTTCTCCTGACAGCCCCTTAGATACTCGGAGACAGCTATTGGGTCTCTGTTGAGGCTTTCCTTCTCCAAGCCAAATAGCCCCAGTTCCTTTAACTGTGCCTTCTATAATTTACTGACAAGTATCTGTATCGTCCTGCGGGCCTCTGTTCTGAATGCACTTCAGTTTACCTGTATACCTGTTAAAGTGTAGCATTCAGAAGGGAAAATCACACAACAGTCTAACAGCCTGGAGCAAAGCAAGCTTGTCATTGGCATCACTGAAGACGAGAACTGATCAATGACGCCTACCTCAACATAAGAATTTTAGTGGTCATGGCACATCTGTCACTCATTTTGAGCTTACAGTTTACCAAGATCTCAAAGTCTTGTGAATGTTTTTTGTTTTTTTGTTTAGTTTTTTTTTTTTTTTTCCTTTACCTATGATATTCAGTTAAACTGCATCTCTCCAGATTGTGCTTGTGAGGTTGACTTTTTAAAAGCAAGGCACAGCCGGGTACAGTGGCTCAGGCCTGTATTTCCAGTACTTTGGGAGGCTGAGGTGGGCAAATCACCTGAGGTTAGGAGTTCAAGACCAGCCTGAGCAGCATGGCAAAACCCCGTCTCTACTAAAAATACAAAAATTAGCCAGGCATGGTGGCACACACCTGAAATCCCAGCTACTCGGGAGGCTGAGGCAGGAGAATCCCTTGAACCAGGAGGCAGAGATTGCAGTGAACCAAGATCATGCCACTGCACTCCAGTCTGGGCAACAGAACAAGACTACGTCTCAAAAAAAAAAAATTAAAACAAAACTAAAAGCAAGGCAGAGAACCGCACTTTTACTTTTCCTATTCAATATTATGTTGTGAGATATAGCTTGTCTCTCCAACCTGTCCCTCCAGTCTCTCAGCAGGCTCTCTGCCTTGTCCCAGGAAGCCCCTGCACATTCTCTCTGTTCCCTTTAAGGCTGTAATAGTTGCCTTATTCCCAGGAGGCTGTTGCACCTCCATAATGCACATCTTCCTCCTGGGGCTGGAAATCGATGTCTTTGCAGCAACATTCCTTACTGTTCTCTGCTTCTTCTCTAAAATGTCAGGCTTGCTCCATTCATTCCTTCAACCAGTATGTAATGACTGGCTCAATATCAGGCCCATAGACCATGTGGATACACTGTTGGACAAAGGAGACATGGTCTCTGCTCCTGTGGAAGAGATTGCGCAGCTGAAGGGTCAGTTAACAAATAAATAAATAGTGGCCCTATCACTTCGTTACTAGAAAGGGAAATAGAATGGAATGACGAAAACTTGTGGGGAAAGAAGGGATGTGTTTAAGGAAGCCCCACAAGGGGCTGATCCTCAGTTCCACTGTGTGGCTGACTTCTTCCAGTCGGCCTCCGTGTCAGCTTGTTTCACTCCCCATTGTCTTGCCCATTGGATGCCTCATGCCCTTCTGCCTTATCAAAATCATAGACATTTGGCCTCCTTGCATCTTCTTAATTCTTCCTTCTAACTCTGAGAAAACCCTATGACTGCTTTACTTGGATTTAACAAAGGTCAGTACAAGAGGGACTGGCAGATTGGTGGTGGTACATAGACTGCCATTCTCATGGGCTGAATAGCTCTTGTGCTCTCTGTAACTTTTGACTCTCAACTCAGATAGTTACATTTCTATCTTATTTTTCTCCCTTTTGAGGTCATTTTGATCATTTGTATTCTCTCAGAAAATGAAATTATTTCATCCAGATGTCAAATGTATTTTTATATAATCTCTTTTTAAATTTTTTTATTTTCTCAGTTTCTATAATTATATCCACAATATTGTTTCTTAATTGGTATATTTGTGGTTTTATTATTTTCCCCATGATTTGATTAGTAACAGTTTATTTGATTTCTTTGTTTGGTTTTTATTTTTTCCCAGAGAACTGACTCTTGCATTTATTTATTAGTTCTACTCTAGTTTTTTTTTTTTTTTACATAAAAGTTTACTTTTAATTTGATTAACTCTTTCATTCAGTTCCTTTTAAATTTTATTCCTTTTATGACTTAAGTTGGATGCACGATTTATTTATTTTCATTGTTTTATATGGATATATTCCTTCTTTATGTTTTCATAAGGATGATAACTGATAAAGGACACCAACATGTGCAGTCAGAGTCCAACTTTATTTAATGTCACTAAAGAATACAAATACTCCATACAGAGGATAGCACAGAGTAGAAACCCAATGGTATCCTCCTCTACTCATTGGCAGGGTTTTATTTTTCTCTTTCTTTTCTGATCTCTACAAGCTCATGTTTCATCATCTTACCTTGCCCAATTTCTCTTGAGTTCTTGTATTTCTGCTTTGATCGCTTGTTTTATAGAGGTGATGGCTTTGCTGTGTATTTTTTAAATTTTGTGATTATTTCTGACTGGCCATGTTTAACATTTGCTCTGAACCAGGCTTCTCATGAGTATTCTTCATCTGCTATCACTTTGTTTTTCTATGCCTTTGCTCTCATTTGTTTGATATTTACTTGGTATACATGTTATGCCAATTCCTTTTTAATTACTGCTCACCACTGAATGAAATGCGTTCTTCCTGAACTGGAAGCTGCTAGAGGTTCTGAGAAGAGCCCAGGTTGTTTCCAGGCTACCAAACGTACCCTAGTTCCAGCATGGTGTATGTAAGTAAATTCTTCCCCAGCTACCAGAGAGCAGCAACAGCAGGCTGCTCACAAGACAGAATTCCTCTCTGCTACCCTGCTTCATTGAGCAATTGCTCCCTTCAGTCTGTGACATGTGTTCTCTTTCCCTGACTTACCTTGATGCCAGATATGACCACAGGTACTTTCTGCCACCAGCCATGCAGTGCATACTGGTGTTCCAAACAAAGCATTGGAGTTTTGCCTCACGCCACTGCCCCTGCTTTGGTAGACTGAGTTGTCTACCAAAGAGGAGTTTGGTAGTCCTGGCCATAGGTGTCTGCTCTCCTCTTCTTACCACCACCACCCCCTTCCCATTTGACTTCCACTGAATTTATGTATTAGGTATTTTCTTATGTATTATGGTTTGAGATTACACAAACACTCTAGTTTTGATTAAGATGGAGTTGCATTCTGTTATTTATCATTACTTTTTGTCTTGAAGTGATTTCTGAGAGAAGAGAGAACTATCTTTGCATTGACATTGTAAGACCATAGCCTCATCTGAATATTTTGAGTATTTCTTGGCAAGATCAATTACAAACAGTTACACAAACATATGATTTGATTTTCTCATCCTTCACAAAACTGGGTCTTTAGGAAACAAATTTGGCAGGGAATTAACTGGCTCACTTTCCTGTACTAGGTTTCCAAGAATGAAAGTAATAGCAAGAGCTACAGTCCCAAAATTGTGGAGATGAAAACTGAATTCTATTTTTTTCTTTTTTTTTTTTTTTTTTCTTTGAGACAGAGGCTCACTCTGTCACCCATGCTGGAGTGCAGTGGTACAATCTCGGCTCACTGCAAGCTCCGCCTCCTGGGTTCACACCATTCTCCTGCCTCAGCCTCCCGAGTAACTGGGACTACAGGCGCCTACCACCACGCCTAGCTAATTTTTTGTATTTCTAGTAGATACGGAGTTTCACCGTGTAAGCCAGAATGGTCTCGATCTCCTGACCTTGTGATCCGCCCCCCCTCGGTCTCCTAAAGTGCTGGGATTACAGGCATGGGGCTTTTATTTATCTGGCAATTAATTTTTCCAAGTCATAATACCTTGTGACAAGTTCGCCTATGCCACCAAATAACAGACCTTCTGATTGCCTGAGAATTGATGGGCCACCAGAAGACACTGAGTAAAGGACAGAAGTCACATTCTATCAGAGTAGACTCAGGTTTACTCTGAGCACAGAGTAGACTCAGTGCCCAGCCCGAAAATTGAATTCTAAACTTTATGATTATGAACCAACACTGATTAGTTCACTTTTCTAAATTAATGCTGGGTATGAATTAAAAGCTACAAATATTAATCTGCATTAGTACAGAAAACCAAATATTACAAGGTTGGATGTCAGAATTTTACAAGTATCTAAGGCATAGTCACCCTAAAAATAAAAATCATCCTATCAAGATTCCATCTACTTTCAGAAATACCTACTTTCCTATTTTCCACTTGTGCAAATAAAGGCCTATTTTTTGTAAAGACCCGTTTTCCATTATGCAAATAAATAAAACTAACATTAATATCAGTGAAAGGAATCTGGACTAAATTTTATACCTCACGTTAGGATACAAAGTGTAAGATCAGATATGGAAACCCAGATGTAAAATAATTAAAGAGAGAAAGAAGAAAAAGAAAAAGTTGCCAATTCTAAACCAAAGGAGGACGGGCACATAGGCCCACATCTGTAATCCCAGCACTTTGAGAGGCCAAGGCGGGCAATCACTTGAAGTCAGGAGTTTGAAACCTTCCTGGCCAACATTGTGAAACCCTGTCTCCACTAAAAATTCAAAAATTAGCTGGGCATGGTGGCAGGTGCCTGTAATCCCAGCTACTCGGGAAGCTGAGGCAGGAGAATTGCTTGAACCCGGGAGGCGGAGGTTACAGTGAGCCAAGGTCGTCATGCTGCTGCACTCCAGCCTGGGTGATAGAGTAAGATTCTGTCTCTAAATAAAGAAATAATCCAAAGGAGAAATGACTTAGGGCCATACATTTTATTTATTTTTTATTATTTTATTTTTTGAGACTGAGTTTTGCTTTTATCGCCCAGGCTGGAGTGCAATGGTGCAATCTCGGCTCACTACAACCTCTGCCTCCCAGATTCGAGAGACTCTCCTGCCTCAGCCTCCCAAGTAGCTGGGACTACAGGTGCCCGCCACCACGCCCAGCTAATTTTTGTGTTTTTGGTAGAGACGGTGTTTCACCATGTTGTCCAGGCTGGTCTTGAATTCCTAACCTCAGGTGATCTGCCCGCCTCGGCCTCCCAAAGTGCTGGGATTGCAGGCGTGAGCCACTGTGCCCTGCCTGAGCCACTGTGCCCCGCCAGTACATTTAAAAAATATTAGTTCTTTTTTCAACTTATTTATTTTATCAATTTTTAATTTAAAATGTAGTTTCCAATATCATATGTGCATTTCATGTGCTTACACCATTATCTATCTGGCAGTTGATTTTTTCTTATACCTGGGCTGCCTCATTTATTCTCTGGCTTTTAAGCTTGACTCCTGGTATAAAGGAATAACCCTCAGGGCCTGTTAACTTCTTATCAGTAATGGGCAACAGGTTTGCCTTTTACCTAAACATAATTTTCCTCAGATATTCCCTCTTTTAAATCATGGTATCTTCGGCCAGCTGTATCAGTTAAAGGTCAAGTTTAGCTGACTTACAGATTTTCTTCTACATACAAAACAAAATTTAAATGATGGCATTTAAGCAACATCAGGATTTATTTTTCCCATGGTGTCATCAGGACACAGGTATCTCACTCCCTCTATTCAGCATCTCTGATGTCCCTCCATTGCCACTGCCTTTGTTTCAGGCCTGACAAAATACGGTAACTCCTTCCTCATTTATCTTCTTACTTTGAGCATCTTATCCCACATTTCTATCAATAATCTTTAGAAAAACCAAGTCTAGTCATGCCACTCCCTTAAACCAAAAAAACCCTCTTTTGATGGTTATCTGTTGTTATAGGATAAACTCAAAGGTCTTCAATGTAAAACACAGGGTTCTTTGTAATCTAGTCCCTGAATACTTTATCAGTCCACCTTCTGACACTTCTTTGCAGTACCTTTTAGTACACTACACATACCCAGAATATCTCACTATTCTCTAAGCAAGTTTTGCATTGTGGTACCTTGATAACACTAGGTATTTTGATAATGTTAATTAACCTCTTAATCAGTTTCAAATCCATTGAGAAATAGAAATGAGAGTCAGCTATGGATTAAAATATCAACATTTCATTTTATTTTATTTTATTATTATTTTTTTTTGGTAGAAAAAGCTGGATTGGTCCTGCAGCCAGAATCAGGATAATTATTTTCCTACCCTCAACCCAAGTCTAGACATTGAAATTTGAATGAGACACAAGTCAGATCTACACAGGAAACCATAACTGAACTGATTACCAATCAATGAGATTAGGTTCAGCTGAAGAGAACTGCAAACTCTAACAATACATTGACTTACATTATAAAGAAGCAGACACTTCGAGCTGGTATGTAACTCCACAGTGTCATCAGAGGCCCATGCTTCTAAATATTTCGACTGTGTTATGCTTAGCACCTGACTTTCATCCTTGGGGTCACCTCATAGTCCAAGACAGTTACTGGGGCTCCAGCAATTTCATTTGCATTCCAGACAGCAGTAGCAAAGGTGTAAGGAGCCTTCTCAGAAGTCCCCTTAGCTATGTTATTGACCAGAACATTTCACTAAGTTGGCACTTAGCTTTGAGAGAAGCTAAGAAGTATAGTTTTAGTCTGAGCGATAATTTGCTCGCCCCAAAATGGGTATTCTGGTACTAAGGATGAAGAAGAGAATGAATGTTCGGATGAGCAACTGGTAGTCTGCCACGGTTATCTAACTGCCCAGTCATGCCTTTTCTTGCCTCCGTCAAGCTCAGAGAGCCCCAAGATTGTGACCCAGGCTTGCTTACCGCACAGCACAGCAGCAGTGGGAGAGAAAGGGTCCAGAGAAAGCCAGGAACGGGCTGAGTGGCATGCCCAGTGTTCTTTTCCAAAACTCAACGGTTGGGTAAATCACATTCCTTCTATGGGGAGGAATAAGTACACATGGTAAGAGGGTCCAGAATATTCCTGGAATACTTCTCCCTTCTTAGTAGTAGAACAGAGATCCACTGATAGAATCGAGGCCCTGTTTACCCTGACTGCACCTTTACCAGGCTCTCTTCTACTTGGCCAACACTGTCTGTTGTTGTTTTTGAGACAGAGTCTCACTGTGTTGCCCAGGCTGGAATGCAATGGTATGCCCTCGGCTCGCTGCAACCTCCGCCTCTTGAGTTCAAGAGATTCTCTTGCCTCAGCCTCCAGAGTAGCTGGGACAACAGGCATGCATCACAACACCCAGCTAATTTTTGTATTTTTAGTAGAGACGGGTTTTCACCATGTTGGCCAGACTGGTCTCGAACTCGTGGCCTCAGGTGGATCACTTGCTTCAGGTTCCCAAAATGCTGGGATTACAGGCATGAGCCACCATGCCCACCATGCACTGTCTTACCCAACAGTTCCAACTAGTAAATGCTGACCTGCTATCTAACTCTAAGCTTTTATGTCATTTTTCCTTTGGCACCCTTCATGATCCACCTTCCAATCCCCAAACTGGTCTCTGTCCTTCCATATTAGTGTATTAAGACTAAAAGTATGACACTTTCACATGCTACTAGAACTCACTTTCTATGCTTCTTTCTTCTCCTTCTCCTATACATATACCAAACAATGCAGTTTTTGAGGACAGGAATCAGGTTTATTTCCCTTTGCATTTTAGTTCCTGATATATAGTATCTGATACTTAAGAGACACCCAAATGTTTACTGCATTAATAATGCTGAGACTTACCTCTTTTCCTTGTCTCCCTACCTTAAAGATAAAGAAACCGAGATCTTGAGAGGTTGAAGGACTTAGTATATAGTAACAATGGGCATCTGTGTTCATTAAAACCTCCTTGTGTTCTAGGCACTTTCGTAAGGTGTGCATTCATTCTTCTTCATTCTCTTACCAACCTAGTAAAGTACCTATTGTTATCCCCATTTTACCCTCAGGTTAGTTGGCCAGGCTGTGAAGTGAGGAAGTGGCTGAGCTAGGATTTCAACCTTGATCTTTTCTTACTTTACTTTTATTAAGTTTTATTTATTTATTTATTTTTGAGACAGGGTCTTGCTATGTTGCTCAGACTGGTCTCGAACTCCTGGGCTCAAGAGATCCTCTTATCTCAGCCTCTCAAGTAGCTGGTATTACAGGTATTCATAACCATGCCCAGTTACTTTTCTATTTTTGAGATAGGGTCTCGCTTTGTCACCCAGGCTAGAGTGCAGTGGTGCAAACTCGGCTCACTGCGGCCTCAACGACCAGACTTAAGTGATCTTCTTGCCTCAGCACCCCAAGTAGCTGGCAAGTGCCACCATGCCTAGCTAATTTTGGAGGTTTGGGTTTTTGTTTGTTTTCTTTGTAGAGATAGCTGATTGCTCAGGCTGGTCTTGAACTCCTAAGCTCAAGCCATCTGCCTGTCTTGGCCTCCCAAAGTGCTAGATGTGAGCCACCGCACCTGGTCAACTTCTCTTACTTTAGTCTCTGGGTCAGCATAGCACAGACTACGGAAGAGCTGGGATCAGGTTTTCTGACTTTACATTTCACCCAAAGAGATTTGAATCTTATCCCCTTTTCTTTCTCTGCTTTGTTGTAATGCAATAATCATTTAATAGTGCTTATTAAGACAAGGCATCCTTATTAGAGATACACATGCCTTTCAAGGTTAGCAGTTTCCTACTGATGGTGGTGCACATCTGCTCAAGCCCATTCTTGCACTCTTGCCTAAGTCCCCAAGAACTACTTATTATACAAAGAACAGTTGGAAAGAAAATCAGTCTAATGTTGAAATTTCACCAGGGAACTCAATGGTCATTCAGGTTAATGCTTATCAGAAAAGGATACTCCAGGAAGACACCACTAATTAGCATTGGCTCTTTGAAAGGTTGAGGGTTGAAACCAGTTAAAGAAAGTAAGGTATAGGCTTCCCCAAACTCTTCGTATTATAAAAGCTGAGACTTCAGGTATTTGGGGTTGGTTTGGTTGGTTCAGAAGGAGAAAATGGTTAGTCCGTCAGAGGGAGCCAGGATGAAATTCACAGCTACTTAGTTCCCCTTCAAGAGAAGACACATCTGTGTCTCCTTAAGTCAACACTTTTGACAGAAAACTGCATTCATCATGCAAGACTTCTTTCCAGATGGCTAACCACGCTTCTGCAGTTATCTAGGAAAAAGAGAGAGAATGAGATATTGAACTGTAAATATTTCCTCTGCTCCAAGGTCTTCTAATCCTTGGTGTCCTAAAATAGAAGGTTCTTAGAGTATTTCCATCATGTGCTGGTAGGCATTGCCCTGGGTTCTTGAGATCAAATCCTTTTGGTCAGAGAGTATTATCCTTCAGATATCCTGCTGTCCTTGGGCTTTAAACTAGTAGCAAAAACGGCATTAGAGGTGGAGAGAAAGTGAACGGGGAAGAGGAAACCAGGATATCATGGAGACAGAATCATCTTACACGATCAGACCATTTAACTGTACCTGAAAATGTGGGTCCAGGTCTGTTTGCTGTATTAAATGATTTAAGCACAGTAAGAAACATATCATATTCCAAGCCAATAAATCCATGTAAATACACATGCACACACACAAGTCACAACCTGAGGTAGTGGATGAAGGATTATATGATGATTACAGCACAAGCTATGGAGTCAGACCTACAATCGAGCCCCACTTAAACCCCCAAAATAATTTTGAAGAACTATATACCCCATCACCTACTAAAAGTTGTTGTCTAAATGTTTTTCTCACAAAATGTAAATACTTGCAAAGACTGTAATTTCCAGTTTGTTGTAAAAATGCTTTAAAAATATTTCTATCAAAATCTTGGAACTACAGCTTCAGCTCAAATTTGTGGAAAGTGTCCATTATGTAACCGAATTGCCAAAGCCATTCCTCACTGTCTCACCCATCAGGCTAATCAGATATAACTCCCTGGTGGAAAAAAGTCAGCATTTTACAATTCAAATAAACAATAAACGCAGCAGGCTCCTTATCCCTGACATCCGTTGCCCTTCTGAATTCTCTGAGGCAGCATGAGAGATGGACGAGCAAAAGGGGTGAAATCCTTGCCGTGAGTTTGTGCCTGGTTGAAATAACGCCTTGTTCCCAACAGACCTCATCACAGGAACAAGGCTTTCCCAAATTATCCCTTGATTTGGCAGCTGGGAGTCTATATCCCAGGGCCCAAGCACTTTCAAATACTTGAAATGGGGCCAGCACAATGGCTCACGCCTGTAATCACAGCACTCTGGGAGGCCAAGGTGGGTGGATCACCTGAGGTCAGGAGTTCGAGACCATCCTGGCCAACATGGTAAAACCCTATCTCTACTAAAAATAAAAACGATTAACTGGGTGTGGTGGTGCACTTCTGTAATGCTAGCTACTTGGGAGGCTGAGACAGGAGAATTGTTTGAACCCAGGAGGAGGAGGTTGCAGTGAGGCGAGATCGCACCACTGTACTCCATCCTGGACGACAGAGCAAGACTCCATCTCAAAAAAAAAAAAAAAAAAAAAAAAAGATTTGAAATAGATGAGAAATATGTCTTCTGTTTGTAAAGTGGCAGGAGTACAGTTGTGAAAGAGGAAATGAGAAGGGAGAACTAACTGGCAGATCTCAGCTAAGCCAGTTTTGGGAAGAAATGCATCTAGAACTTGAGGATCTGAAAACCGATTCTCCTAAAATTGTGACTTGAACTCCCAAGAAAGTTTGCAAGTAGTCTTGGGTACTTGAAACCACTGTTCTAAGCCGTCCGTGTCCTCATCTGTAAAATGCAAATAATGAGTTTCTACCTCCAAAGATGGCTCTAAAGAAAAAAGATGGCTCAAAATGAAGTACTTGGTGAAGTCCTTGGTGCACAATAAGCACACACAATGTGTTCACTATTGTCATTGTCATTGCTGTTATTATTCAACTCCTCTACTGGTTAACAATGTAATTTCTCAATGTATTAAGTAATCCTTGGGCCCAATGCTAACACCTTGTTTATATTTTAGGCACTAGTTTTCAGGCCTCAGGATACAATTTCAACACCTATGACTGGAGGAGTCCGAAACAGAGAGGCAGCTTGTCCCCAGTCACTAAGCCTCGAAGCCAGACTTACCCAGATGTGGGGCTGAGTAATGAAGACTGGGACCGGTCCACAGTCAGTGGGTAAGGTTTTCAACCACTGCTGCCTCATCCAAGATGACTGCATAGTCATGTGGGCAAGATTTGTGATTTGTTTTTCTAAGACCACCAGAGTGGGCACAAAAGAACCAGCGAGTAGGCAAGGCTAAAAGCAAAACTGCAAATTTATTCTTTGGTCATCTAGCTTCAGGGACCGGAGCTGGGGGGGGGTGGGGGGGGGGTGGAGTTTCTAATACAGTCCGGACAAGAGTGGGGGCTGAGAAAGCCCGCCCCCGGCGCATCTGCTGGGAGCGACTTTTCTAGGAGTGGAAGGGCAATAGGCGGGGCACGGGCATGTCGGGGGAGGGGGGCCGCTCCGCAGGTGCCACCAGGTAAATCTTGGTCGCCTCGGATTGACATCACCTGGTGCATGCCTGATTAATCTGCACCTTCCCGGGCATCAGCTGCATTCTCGCACACATGGGAAGAGTTGGTGGTGAAGAACCCGGAAGTGCACCATCCTGCCTCCGTTCCTCCAAACAATTTGAACTTCTGTACTTCCAGTGGCACATATTGTTAGTATGGGCTTCTTAAAGCCACCATAATCATCCATGCTGGCCACATGGCAGGATTCTAAAAGCTGCCTGACCAGTAGCAGCCTGAGCACCACACAACAGGGTAAGAGCTGGGTTTCCCCTATGGAAAATAGTAGTAGCACCTGGGGAGAAGCTGCTTCTGTAAACTTTGCACTCCCTTCCTTATGACAGGTAGGTTCCTCTCCTTTATTTTATTTTATTATTTTTTTGAGACAGAGTCTCACTTTGCTGCCCAGGCTGCAGTGCAATGGCAAGATCTCGGCTCACTGCAACCTCTACCTCCCAGGTTCTAGTGATTCCCATGCCTCAGCCTCCTGAGTAACTGGGATTATAGGCGTGTGCCACCACATCTGCCTAATTTTTGTTTTTTAATTTTATCTTGTATTATTTTTATTTTTTATTTTATTTTATTTTTTGAGATGGAGTATCGCTTTATTGCTTAGGCTGGAGTGCAGTGGTGCCATCTTGGCTTACTGCAACCTCCACCTCCTGGGTTCAAGTGATTCTCCTGTCTCAGCCTCCCAAGTAGCTGGGATTACTGGCATGTGCCACCACGGCTGGCTAATTTTTGTATTTTTACTAGAGACAGGGTTTCATCATGTTGACCAGACTGGTCTCGAACTCCTGATCCTCATGATCTGCCTGCCTCAGCCTCCCAAAGTGCTGGGATTACAGGTGTGAGCCACCATTCCCAGCCTATTTTTTATTTTTGAGACAAGGTCTCACTCTGTCAGCCAGGCTGGAGTGCAGTGGCATGATCTCAGCTCACTGCAACCTCTACCTCCCAGGGTCAAGCAATTCTCCTGCCTTAGGCCCCCAGTTAGCTGGGACTACAGGCGCCTGCCACCATGCCAGCTAATTTTTGTGTTTTTAGTTATTTTTAGTAGAGACAGGGTTTCACCATGTTGGCCAGGCTGGTTTCCTGACCTCAAGTGATCTGCCAACCTAGGCCTCCCAAAGTGCTGGGATTACAGGCATGAGCCACTGCACTGCGCCCCTCTCCTTTCTTTTAAAAGTTAGTTTCACATTAAGTTACTTTTTTTTTTTTAAGATACCTCATGGATCCATCTTTTCAGCAAAGTATATTTTACCATTTTGTTCCTTACCAAAACATTTTAAGGAAATTTATAAAAATCGATAGCATTTGGTTTACTTATAGTGATCTTTAAACAAGTGGGAAAAACACATGTTTCTCTCTTAGAGAAAATTTTGATTTCTCTTTCCTTGTAGATATAGCAGCTGAAATACATTTCCAGCGTTCCATCCCATTCCAATAGGGTCATCATGTGGCTGCAGCCCATTTAGCAGCAGCCACAAATAGTCCGAAATCCGGTAGTAAGACCATGGACCATACTTTCCATCTTCACAACACTGCATTTCCTAAAGCGTTCCTCTGCTGCAGCTCATATACTTGGAGGGCACAGGTGAAAGAAAGCTTGATCCAAAATGACTGCCTTTCTTTATTTTGTGTGAGATGAAGGAGAGATATTCTGGATACAAAAAAAAAAAAAAAAAAAAAGCCGGGTGCGGTGGCTCATGCCTGTAATCCTAGCACTTTGGGAGGCCGAGACAAGCGGATCACGAGGTCAGGAGATCAAGACCATCCTGTCTAAAATGGTGAAACCCCGTCTCTACTAAAAATACAAAAAAAAAAAAAAAGCTGGGCGTGGTGGCAGGCAGCTGTAGTCCCAGCTACTCGGGAGACTGAGGCAGGAGAATGGTGGGAACCCAGGAACTGGAGCTTGCAGTGAGCCGAGATTGCGTCACTACACTCCAGTCTGGGCTATAGAGCAAGACTCTGTCTCAAAAAAAAAAAAAAAAAAAAAAAAAAAAGTCTGGCAAGTTCCTAACCCAGCCTGTGTTTCTTGACAACAGTTTTGCAGTGGCTGCCGATAGTGCAGAGACAGAACAAGAGGAGAACTTCTGGTCTCAAGCGCTGGAGGATTTGGAAACCTGCGGACAGTCAGGAATTCTGAGAGAACTGGAGGTAGCCTCAGTCCTGCTACTTACTTTTATTGTTTCTACATTCATTTTTTTTGGTCCTTTTAAGTTTGCATTTCTCACACCAGTTCATTTAAAAGCTTTAACCCTTTCCACAGGAGAAAGCTGACAGGCGTGTGTCTTTGAGAAACATGACTCTCTTGGTAGCTACCCTTTATGTTTATATTTTTGCTTGTGAAGCTGCCTTCCTTCCCTACCCCCTTGCCTTCTGGACAGCAATTTGATTTTATACAATGCAGTCAAAAGTATTTATTTCCCCATCTCCACCCCTCAAGCTTACTGACTTGTGGCTTCTGCCATTGCTCCCTGCTAACCCTGACTGTATCTGTTTCCCACCAAATCGCTAAAAAGCGAGCTAAGTCTCCCAGCAGTGGCGCATCCCATTCTCTTAGTTGCTTTAGAAAGGTTTCTTTGGCATGTTTTCATTTGTACCTGGTAGAGAAATTAATTTGATCGCTAAGAGGAACATAAGAGGAAATTTTATTTTATTTTGTTTTGTCCTTAAAGTAGATGACAATGCAGCTGGTGAAAAAGGCCAGTCTATTTGATAAGCAGCAAAAATATTACATGGTACGTTGCTGTTAATTGCAAATCCTGATTCCATCTGTATTAACTTAGTGTGAATTCAAGGAAGAATGAGATGGAATGTAATAGCTGAACTCCTGGTGAGTTCTTTAATCAAAGCCATGAATTTGCTGATGGTATTCACACTTTAGTCTGGGAAGTCCTGGACTGTTTCCTTTTATGTTCTTTTAAATTTTCTGAGCTGTAAAAAATAAAGTGGCAAAAGTCTCATTTTTATTTTGATGTCTTATGAGGTCCCCAAGTCACCATAAGGAATGTGAATGGCATAATGGGGTGAAACTCTTGCAAATCTAAAATGATTACTCATCTTTATATTATTTTGCTTCTCAATTGCATGTGTGGATATTTTATGTGATTCCAATGTTTGTGAATCTGCAAAGAAAATTATAAAGAAAAATATTGGTTTGAACTTGTAAACATCATAGTATTACCTGGCATGAACTGCAGCTTCAGAGCACAGTTAAAGGTTCTGGACATGGATAATCCTGTAAAATCTAAATGAAGTAAGATGTTAGCAGTGATTCCTTTTTATACAACTTTCAAAAAGAACAGAATGCTTAAGTCTCAGCTGGCTTATTTAAACCTGTACCACCTTCTGCATGTAGAATGATGAAGAAAAGTAACCCAAACTGAATAATGAGCACAATTCACAATTCTTGAACATAGCCCTGCTTTTGAAAGCACGTTTTGGCTCATCCTGCATTTTCCTTGTGCATTTTGATACTTCCCTTTTGAAGAAAAAAATTGTTTTTCTAACAGCTTGTTTTACATTAGGCAAAAATAAAATGATGTAAAAAGTAATACAATGAGGTTCTGTTTTCACCCAGAAATTGAGTTATCTGATGAAAACAACAACCATCAGCAAGAGTAGACTTTATGTTGCCACAGCCTATGACTTTGCTGTAACATAGCTCCAGACAGGTATGGCCCTTGACATTATTAATGCAGAAAGCAAATGAGTTGGATTTATAAGCCAAAGGGAAATTAAATCCTCAACTAGGATGAATGATTGGCAAATTCATAAATTAGTTATATTTAGACTATTATCACAAAGAATATTTATTTATTGGTTTAAATGAACCCCATTCCCTTGATTGGAAATGCTATTATACAAAAAATATTAGAGCTAGATTCTTGCATATTAAATTTACATCCAACATTAAAAGTTAAAGCACACTATACTACTAATAAATGTAGAAGGTTAGCTAAGATGAAAGATGATTACAATTGAAATGGAAATGAAAATTAATTTAATCATTTTCCCTATAGCTAGCAATAATTTAGGTTCAACTTTAGCACTGAAAAATGTATAGCTTTAACAAAGGAGAGAAATTTGAATGAGTCTTTGGACAAGTTTTTAACCTCTCTTATCAGATATTTCTTCTATAAAAGATGGAAATTATAATGAGCTAATAATTATGTGGCACTTAACAAGTATTCAACAAAGTATTCAGTAAAAATTAACTATTAGTATTTTTGCCCTTTCTTGATTAATGAACACTGCTTTAACCATTTTTTGTTTAGCATAATATAGGAAGAAGATTTAACTAAAAGTCAGATAGAGAACTCTAGGTTGCCTTAGGGATAATATGCAATTATGAGTTACGGCAAATGAAAACAGGTAATACATACTCTTGAGACCAAAGCAAATCCTAGGTAATTAAAAATAATTTTTTTTTAGCTTTTTATTTTAGTTTTTATATTTGTTTTACCTTTTATGTTCCTTCTTAGATGCTACGTAAAGTTCATTTTAAACAAAGTAATCAAATTTTGATTACTGTACAGACTCACATACTTACTTGGAAATGCGAACCAAAGAATTAGTGATAGTATCTTATTTCTTCCATCAGAACCTTTTCTAAATCAATTTGTAATTTCTTCTATGGCAGCTAAGACTCATCAAAGCAAAACTGTGGTCTCCCAGATGTAGTGATTAAGTGTTTCACTTCCAACACATGTCCTGTCATTCTCATGAAAAATGAGTATTTAAAAACAGATGTTAACAAAGCAAACAACTAGTCTAAGTAGGTAAAAATAATAAATGGAGGGTCAGCATGGCAAGAAAATAACCACTGAGCACTATCAGATACACTAGATTAAACATAGAAATGGGGCGGGCACGGTGCCTCAGGCTGGTAATCCCAGCACTTTGGGAGGCTGAGGCAGGCGGATCACCTGAGGTCAGAAGTTTGAGACCAGCCTGGCCAATGTGGAGAAACCTCATATCCACTAAAAATACAAAAATTAGCCAGGCTTAGTGACAGGTACATGTGATCCCAGCTACTTGGGAGGCTGAGGCAAGAGAATTGCTTGAACCCAGGAGGCAGAGGTTGCAGTGAGCTGAGATCGCACCACTGAACTTCAGCCTGGCGACAGAGTGAGACTCCATTTAAAAATAAATAAATAAATAAATAAATAAATAAATAAATAAATAAATAAATAAATAAATAATAAAATAAAATATACATGAGTAAGTGCCATAAAATAAAGAATATCCCATGACACCAATGAAGCCAGTAAAGAAAGATTGAAATTTAAGTTTCAATCAACTTAAAAAGGGTATTTATCTGAAATAAACTTATATAAATAACCCACACTTGTTTTTAAATGCTAGGCATCTTTCTACTTACTAAAAAGTAAGTTTTATATGGTTCAACCTAACATTTCACCGAGAAGCGCCGAACAGTCAAGAACGAGAGTTCTGGAGTCAGAATGCTAGAGCTCCATGCCTGGGCTCTTGGGCAAGTTGCTTGATTTGTCCATGCATCTCTTTCCTTTACTAAAATGAGGATGTATGGTAATTTTAATATCTATTGTGTAGGGTTACTTATGTATTACATGATATTCTACATAAAATCTGTATGGGACTTAGCACATGTTAATGTTCAGTGATCAGCAAGTCTTTTTTTTTTTTTTTTTTTAGAAGTCTTTTTTTTTTTTAATATTTTTTTATTTTTTTTATTTATTTTTTATTTTTTATTATACTTTAAGTTCTAGGGTACATGTGTATAACGTGCAGGTTTGTTACATATGTATACTTGTGCCATGTTGGTGTGCTGCACCCATCAACTCGTCAGCACCCATCAATTCATCATTTATATCAGGTATAACTCCCCAGTGCAATCCCTCCCCCCTCCCCTCTCCCCATGATAGGCCCCAGTGTGTGATGTTCCCCTTCCCGAGCCCAAGTGATCTCATTGTTCAGTTCCCACCTATGAGTGAGAACATGCGGTGTTTGGTTTTCTCTTCTTGTGATAGTTTGCTAAGAATGATGGTTTCCAGCTGCATCCATGTCCCTACAAAGGACGCAAACTCATCCTTTTTTATGGCTGCATAGTATTCCATGGTGTATATGTGCCACATTTTCTTAATCCAGTCTGAGAGATGTGGTGAAATAGGAACACTTTTACACTGTTGGTGGGATTGTAAACTAGTTCAACCATTATGGAAAACAGTATGGCGATTCCTCAAGGATCTAGAACTAGATGTACCATATGACCCAGCCATCCCACTACTGGGTATATACCCAAAGGATTATAAATTATTCTACTGCAAGTCCTTTACAGTTATAATTTTCTTTTTCAAAATTATCAGTGTGATAACTGATCTAGCCAAGAAATGAGTGGTCTACTTGTTTCATTTCTTTTTCAACAAAGTTGTTAGATATATGTACATGTGTGCCAACACTTGGCTGTTGTTCAAAGATCTTGTTAATAGTGTGTGTATAGCTGAACACCAGGTGAATTTGAGAATCATGAAATCTTAGAGACATGACAGATGAAAACTCTACTCACTTTGCAGTATTCCCTTATGATCAATAGTTTTATAAAGTGCCCTTGGCTCATTTACTACCAATGTGAGCTTGGGTGAGTCAGCCTCTTTGTGCCTCAGTTGCATACCTATAAGTTGAGAGGAATGGCCAGGTGTGGTGACTCGCACCTGTAATCCCAGCACTTTGGGAGGCTAAGTCGTGTAGGTCACTTGAGATCAGAAGTTCCAGACCAGCCTGGCCAACATGGTGAAATCCATCTCTACTAAAAATACAAAAATTAGCCGAGCATGGTGGTCCTTGCCTGTATTCCCAGCTACTTGGGAGTCTGTGGCACAGAATTGCTTGAACAAAGAAGGCAGAGGCTACAGTGAGCCAGGATCACGTCACTGCACCCCAGCCTGGGTGACAGAGTGAGAGTCTGTCTCAAAAAAATAAATAAATAAATAGAGAGGAGTAACAGTACCTACCCCATAGAATTGTTGTGAGGCTTAAATGAGTGACTACATTCAAAAGACTCAACAAGTTAAGCCTCTGTTACTTTTAGCATCAGTATTAATATAAACAACTAAATCACATGGCAAATGGAACATGTTTTCAGTCCCCATGATTTCAGGCAGATTTATCAATGCTAGTTCACCTTTATACCATTACACCCAGGAGTACAGAGCTGGCTACGGGCATGTTTTCAGAATTTTAGCATTCTCCAACCATGAGAAATGAATATCTACTACTTGATACTGGTTTCAAATCCTTTTTTTTTTTTTTTTTTTTTTTTTTTTTCCCAGTTCTGAGCCTTGTTCATCTTTGGTATCTAATCTTGTCATTGCTTGTGAGGTATTCAGGGAAAAACATATTTGAAACCAAACAAACTTCCCAATTCACTGGTAACATCCAATTCAAGTCCTACTGCTTGTAAGCAAAAAGTTGAATATAAGAACATAATAAATGATAATAAATGAAAAGATTCTCTGGGGATCTTATACAAAGGGTATTTCTAAGAAACATTTAATCTGTACCAAATAATATGGAGACTTAGCTGGTCTACAAACTTTGGGGACAGGCCACTTGGCCACAGAAAAGACAATATACAGTGCTAGACAGACGCTTGGGAAGAACCCCTTGCCTTTATGTCAGTCATCCCATTCCAACCCATTGTTAGCTGCCGTTGGAGATAAAGGCAGCATTGCAAGTACAGGCAGCCTGGTGTCCATTGAGAAGTTCTTGGTTCATTTCTATAAGATATATTCAAGGTGGCCTCATGAATCCCATCTGTTAGAACCCACTCAGTGGAAAGTTAATGCTTAAAATGTAGTTTACGGTAAGCAAATGTTAGAGCTTTTCAGTTTGCCTCAAAACTGCCAGGGGTGGTATTTGATTAAATAAACTCAACGGCTTAAGTACTTAAATTGGATTTGAGATGTGCATTATAAATGTCACTTGCAAAGCATTTTCCAGACTTTCATAGTTCAATTAGTACATCCATTCTCCAGCCTTTGGTTTTGCCCTGAAGAAACTGTATTTTTACCTCGCAGAAGGATAAATGTGCTTACTGTTGAGCACCAAACCCTTTCCTTAGTCCATGGCTTAACTGTTTCTAAAAATTGTCAATGCCACAGGCAACAATCATGTCGGGGAGCACGATGAGTTTGAATCATGAGGCTCCAACACCTCGCAGTCAGCTGGGGCGACAGGCCAGCTTCCAGGAGCGCAGCAGCTCGCGGCCGCACTACAGCCAAACAACTCGGAGCAACACCCTGCCTTCAGATGTGGGGAGGAAGTCAGTAACCCTGAGAAAAATGAAACAAGAAATAAAGGAGATCATGTCTCCAACTCCTGTGGAGCTGCACAAGGTCAGTAAGCTTTCTCTTCTTTCCCTAGGGTCAAATTTGGCAGCCATTCTGCATAGCATGTATGCCCGGATGTAAGCATGGCAATGGTATCCTCCTGTCGGCTCAGCCAAGCAAAGAAGCTTAAAGACAGATATTCAGAGACTTTGTTCTCAAAATACAATCCCTGGGAGGTTATCCTGAAAAGCAGGGAAAATTGGCTTTCAAGAAATGTATTTATCAAGTGTATTTATGATGTCTGGGTGTGGTGGCACACACCTATAATCTCAGCACTTTGGGAGGCCAAGGCAGGTGGATCACTTGAGGTCAGGAGTTCAACACCAGCCTGGCCAACATGGTGAAACCCCGTCTCTACTAAAAATACAAAAATTAGCCAGGCGTGATGGCAGGCACCTGTAATCCCAGCTATTTGGAAGGCTGAGGCAGGATAACCACTTGAACCCGGGAGGCAGAGGTTGCAGGGAGCCAAGATTGTGCCACTGCACTGCAGCCTCGGTGACAGAGCAACACTCTGTCCCCCCCCCCCCCCCCCACCAAAAAAAAAATTATTTATGGCCAGAATCTTCTTACAAAAATTTGAGGCTCCAATGTCACACAGAGCTTGCATAATTAGTCTATTGTTCCAGTCTCACTGGAAGGGGAGAGGATTTTCTAAATGTCATACACTCATAGCTTCACAGAAAAGGGGGTTCAGGTTCAATGTAAGGAGGTTTAATCTTTCATTACAGACTTACAGTAGATGGTTATATTGTTCGGGAGACATGGAGTTCTCTCCAAGATGCGTTAGATGGTCTTGGGCCAGAATAAGGCAAGCCCTAGTTATGTTCTGTCTCTGACTGTGATAGTTGCCTCACTTTGCTACATGGAAGAAAACCCACTCTTGCACACAAAGTTGAATTCAAGATTTGCTGGCAAGGTTAACCAAGGCATATGTAGGTAACAGTGTTTGTGGAACCCTGGGCCAAGGAGAGCAGTGGAGGTCTAGTTGTCTTTTCTAGAGTGAGTGCTTTATTTTTTGTTAATATATAAGGATGTATAAAATGGTAACAATCTCATGCCATCTTTCTTGAGAACCAAGACATTTTTTGTGGTTAATAATCTATTAGCTGGATATTCGTTATCTTATCCAGAAGAGCAAATAAATGTCAGATTCAGAGGAGGCAATAGGCTAGCTACTCGCTTTTTTCCTCTAAAGACCTCAATTTCCCTAGCCACCTTATTAAACCTAGCTATTTGTTTTGCAACTGACAAGGATATTGTGAGAGAAAGGATAGTATGGGAAGTTGGGTTCTGAACTTTGTGTTCCAATCCTGGGTTCATTCTTTCACCACTCACTCCTCCATTCATTTAATGCCCATCACGTGCATTCATTCACTCAAAGAATGTATTACAAATCCCCAGGGAGTACAGAGTCTAGTGAGGAGACTGCCTGGGAAACAGAGGGAAGATAATGGCATCAGTCCAATGACAGAGGCAAGCCTGGGCAGCCTTGAGGGTAGGCCCTAACCCACTATCAATGGACAGAAAAGACTTCCCAGAAGTAGGTGTTGACTATGCAGAGGAAGGTAAAGGATGGGTGGACATTCCAAGCACAGAGAAAAGCAGGTGCAAAGGGGTGTCAAAGATTGTGATGCATTGAGAGAGGGGATGCAAATATTCTAACATGACCAGAGCCTAGAGTTGGAAGCTTGTGTGTTAGGAGGAATTACAGACTAAAAGAAAAAACAAAGACATTTCTGACATGTTAGGATGATGACCCAGGTTTAGGCCCCAGCCACAAGTTAGCTTGTTTATCCAGTTACCCTAAATTGATGTGTCTGATTGGTAAGTCACATATCCTAATATACTAATTGACATATGTCATTAGGCTGTAAGAAGTCCAATGGTGATTAAATTGCAGAAGCCACATATTCAGTCCTAAGTCTGCTGTACCAAGAAGAGGGCTGGTACCTGCAGGTTCCCTCAGGTACCTGTGAACACTGCCTTCCCCTCTTCTGTACAGTTCTGTTCCCCAGGGAAACAGGAGCCTGCTTGATAACCCACCTTCCTTCACCCCAAAGAGAATCCATATCAACACGTACTGTAAGTGCCTAGCAAGTGCTATATACTTCACATTTTCAGTCCTCACTTATACAGGATAGACAAATAGCAAGTATAAAATAGAGTCATTTTTTTCCTTTGGAGTGAAAAATTCACCTCCAAGGAAGAAGATTATTGATAGCCCAGGAATACAAAAGACCTGTTTTCTCATCCCTCCTTCACTAAAAGCATTTAGCAAAGATAATGACAATGAATGGGATGTGCAAGTGTTGTTATAGCCGAGGTTTAAAATGGCTCTGCTAAAAAATATATAAAAAATAAAAAAAAAGAGTATCATCCACTTACTGGCATAATGAGTGGCTGTGGATGGACTGGTTGGAACATTTGTGTGGCAGTGTGTGAACTGTGAGACCCTGAGATCACAGACACGCATGAGCCAAATTGACCTTATAAGTAGGATGCTTCTTTTTTCCTTCACTTCTGTCATTTTCTCTAAATGGTGACAATATGTACATATCCCATGAAGCTTCACTTTTTTTCTGAATTGATCCCCAAGAAAATAAGACTCTAAAAAATAAGTGGTGTCCTAGACACTGCAAGCCCCCTAAAATGACCTAGTTAAGTGAAGATGTGGCTGAGATGCCTGTGGCCAGATACTATGGAATTATTGAAGTGATTTATGCTCACATCTTGGGTTCCTATTCTTTTTTAAGGACTTCACTTACTCTGATAGGCCATCCAGGATGTTTGTTAGTAGGCACACCCTCCAATTTTGAAGGGCTGGAGTGGAGATATGGTCATTACAAAAGCTACTTAGAGCAAAGAGTGGTAATTGCATGCGTGTTGAATGTGGATGTCTTTTGAACACCGAAAGACTACCTGATGTCATGAAAAGGCACAGTGACTTGTTAAAGGAATGGAGCTCTCTTCCCCTGGGGTACTGCTAGCCTGTATTAAACCTTTGTGAACATTAGGAAAAGGTACTCTTTTGCGGTGGTGGCATGGAGAAGGGAGCTAGGGAATGAGAAGAACAGCTTCCTCAAATTGAAGATAACCCAAGCCACAGTGCACAGCTGGTTTTCAGTGCCCTGAGCCTCCTTGGTACTCTTTTCCAAATGGACCTACTGGAGGAATTCCCAAGGGGCTGAAAAGACCAGCGTGGAGAAGCTGGGAGAGATGAATAGCACACCGGGCTAAACATGCTTGGCGTTATTTTCCTGGTGCTGTCTTTCTAGTGGCTCTTTCTCACATGGTTAGGCTGTATGCAGGAGAACAAGTGGTGGGCCTGTTCATATCTAGACTAGCACCTGTGAAACCTTATTATTTTCACTATAAGTTGGATCAAGATAATATGAATGAATGGAAAAGGATCTGTGCCATTGCTGGGAGGAAAAATAGCTAAAAACACTCCAGCTCCTGCAGGTGGGTTACTAACATCATCTCCATACGGAAAGAATAATGCATTGGCTCACCTTCCAGCTTCTGAGGTCTCAACCTACTCTCCAGAATTTGCTCCTCATTTTCTACCCTTTCCTTCCTGCCACTTCTCTTCCTCCAGACCTTTGGAAGATCCAGGTCGAAATCTAAATGGTTTTCACTCACTTTTCATCATCTGCTGCATCTGAGGCTTCCACTGGGGTCTTGGCAAGCCTTCCTTCAAGTTGTCCATATTCATTCCTGAAGCCGAAAAGCCAGTTATCATGCCTGACGCTGGAGAACAAAGAAACATAGTCTTACGTCCTCTTTGTAGACATGGGAGGGAAGTGGAGCTGGAGTAATTTGGAACTCAGCGTGGGAATAGAGAAAACAATAAATGGGTCACAGGGAAGTGATCTTCATGTCCTTTTAGGCCACTGTTTCTCCAACTTTCTCAGCTGGGATACACAGTCTGAAATATATTGTACCTCACAATTCACTGCACATGTATACCCACACTCATATATGTGAATGAATCTAAAAATTGCACAGTATACACTGACATTTTTCTGTTTTTTCTTGTTTCTTTTCAAATGCTAATCTCACTAAGCTGACTTCAAGACTTATTAGTAGGTCTCAACCAATAGTCTGAGGATTAAAGCCTTAGACAGTAGTTTGGAGTGTGAACCCCTGATGACCTTTTCCATGGGATGCTTGTTAAAATAAGGGTTCCTAAGCCCAGCACAGACTTAATGCGTCAGCATTTTCAGGGAGTGTGGGCCAAGAATCTACATTTTAGCAACCTTTTCAGTGGATTCTTTTGCAGAATAGAAATTGAGAATCACTCCCTTAGATTTTGCTAACTGGAGGTGATAACTGTTTCAGTGAAATCATAGGCAACAGCTGGGTGGCAGGGTACAAAGGAAATGAGGCTGCATCTAAGGCCCTGGAGCTTCTGCATTTTATCTTTCAAATGAATTCTGGTTTGTACTGCAGCTTACCACAGATTCTCTCTCTTCGCAGATAAGGGGCCTGTGATCTCAGCTACTGTTCATTGATAACCCTTCTTTCCCTTCTGAAGCTTAAATATTCTTTGGTGTCTACTTAATCTGTTTCTGAAATGAGTTCTAGCCTCACTTCTTTGCACACCTTAAGGCAGAACGATTTTTTGTAGATGGAAAGTTCTCCACGTGCAGAGCATTTGGACTTTTATAAAATTCATATTGAGGCTGGGCACAGTGGCTCACACTTATAATCCCCATACTTTGGAAGGTCAATGCAAGAGGATTGGGCCTGGGCAGCGTAGCAAGACCCTATGTCTACAGAAAATGAAAAAATTAGCCGGGGATGGTGGTTTGCACCTGTAGTCTAAACTACTCGAGAGGCTGAGGCAAGAGGATCACTTGAGCCTGGAAGGTTAAGGCTTCATTGAGGTGTGATTGAGCCAGTGCACTCTCAAGCCTGGGTAACAGAGCAAGACTCCTTCTCTTTAAAAAAAAAAAAAAAAAAAAAATCATATTGACATTTCCTTTTGCTTTGCCATTCATGCTTTTCAATAAAATTATACTTCTTAATTGTATGCAGCCATTTTTATCTTTTTATAGAAACGCTTTTTAAAAATGTTGCAGCATCTGCTTTTATTTGTGGCTGCTGGTGGCATGACACTTGGACATTTCAGTCACTCACAAGTAACCTCTTTATTTTTGACAGCTGCTTTTGCTACCATCACCTTTTCCCCCCTCCAAGTCCAGTTTGCATTTTGATCATTTTTGAGTTTTCCGAGAGGGGAGCTTTGCTCTGCTTGATATGATAAAGTTGTTTTGCTCCTTAGAAGAAGTGTCATTTCCAATGTGTATAATACCAGCTTCTTTTGCAATATCTCTCTGAGTCAGGAACAGGCTCAGCCCTCGGAGGAAGTATGAGATGGAAATATGTATCTTATTCTTGCACATGCTTCTTTCTTCACAAAATATTTGGAGTCAGCTCTCAAAATCAAAGAAATTCTCATGCCAGTCTTCAACTTTCTCCAAATAGCTAGTGTAGAATTGTGTACTGTGGAAATCACTAGAAGCTAAAAGCAACACACTGAATATATGAACTTTTTTTTTTTTTTTTTTTTTTTTTTTTTTTGTCTACCACACTTTGCTAGATCTGCTTCTCTTTCTTCAGGCAAGGAATGATAAACTAGAGAGAACATAGGCTTACTAGTCAGGCAGACCTCGCTTGCCATGCATTAGCCATGCCACTTCCATGAGCCACAGTTTCCTCACTTACCAAAGACGGAGCAGGGTCACTTGTTATCAGAAGAGGGAGACTTCACAATATAGCATTCTTTTCTGGCAAAGCCACCATCATTCCATCTTGCTTCAACCTTACAGGGTGAGGAACTCAGACGATGAGACTTCTTCAGCATCCCAGACTTCAACAAGATCTAGATGACTGCCATAAAGCCATCCTAGACATTCTGTATACTCATTCTGTATACCAGAATGAGAATCCTTTCACAAAAAGAAGTGGATATGTGTCTAGTAACCAGTCACTTATCAGTTTGACCAGCAAATTCTCTCCCTGTAAAACCAGGGACAGCAAACAGAACATTATCAGGGGAACACAGAACTGTGGGACAAGGATTGGAGTTTGGCTTGTATGCTTTAAATAAATAATGGCATCCAGCCCTGACCTTCCTCAAAATGTATCATTTGCATTAGCTTCCCTTCTCTATGATTCTGTTAAGACACACATTTTAAATGTATAAAACGTAATCTTTTTTGGTAGGAAGGTGAGGGATGGAGTCTGGCTCTGTTGCCCAGGCTGGAGTGCAGTGGCATAATCTCGGCTCACTGCAACCTCCGCCTCCCAGGTTCAAGCAATTCTCCTGCCTCAGCCTCCTGAGTAGCTGGGATTACAGGTAGGCACCACCACGCCCAGCTAATTTTTTGTAGTTTTAGTAGAGACGGGGTTTCATCATGTTGGCCAAACTGGCCTCGAACTCCCAACCTCAGATGATCTGCCTGCCTTGGCCTCCCAAAGTGCTGGGATTACAGGCATGAGCCACCGTGCCCTCCCAAAAACCATAATCATTGAAGTTTTATTTTATTTTAAATAGACACATAAGAATTATATACATTTATGGAGTACAAAGGGATATCTTGATACATGTATGCACTGTAGAATCTATACATGAGTTATTGGCATATTCATGACCTCTGTAAGTCAGAGAAAATGAGTGAGGCAAGTCTCAGTCATTTTTTTTTTTTTTTTTTTTTTTTTTTTGAGATGGAGTCTGGCTCTGTCTCCCAGGCTGGAGTACAGTGGCCGGATCTCAGCTCGCTGCAAGCTCCGCCTCCCAGGTTCACGCCATTCTCCTGCCTCAGCCTCCCGAGTAGCTGGGACTACAGGCGCCCGAAGTCTCAGTCATTTTTAATTTACTTTGCCAAAGTTAAGGACACGCCCTGGGGAAAAAGCGACACATACCGTAGGACAAATCTGCGACGTGTGCTTTTTCCAGAGAGGGTCTGTGGGCTTCAATATTTAAAGGAAAAAGAGTAAAGAAAAAAAGAAAGGGAGAGGGTAGATAAAAGAGAGAAGCAGTTGCATTCTGTTGAGCCTTTTGATTAGCTTCACTGAATAAATAATGGCATCCAACCCTGACCATCCTCATTTCATTTTTCATGTGAAAGGAGTGGTTCATTATGCATTTATCTGGAGCTCAGCGAATCTGCATTTTTACATAAGATAAAATAATTATGGAGTACAGATAGGGAGGAGTCAGATATGCATTTTTCTCAGGTGAGCAGAGGGATGACTTTGAGTTCCGTCCTTTGTCCCATATTTGTGAAGATAAGCTGTTAATTTACTTTGTCGGGGTGAAATTCAACTGAACTGCTTTAAAGATCTCAGGGCCCACCAGGAATTTCCTTGTGGGCAAAATATGAGAAAGGTATGTAGCTATCTATGTAGGAACAAGATGGGAAGGAGGTTTGTAGGACCCAGTGCCCAGCTTCACTGTTTCCTTTGGCTTAGTGAGTTTGAGGTCTTGAGATTTGAATTTTATTTTCCTTTCACACCTCAACTATTTATCATTTCTTTTTTTTTTTTTTTTTTTTTAAAGACAGAATCTTGCTGTATCACCCAGGCTGGAGTGCAGTGGTGCGATCTTGGCTCACAGCAACCTCCACCTCCTGGGTTCAAGCAATTCTCCTGCCTCAGCCTCCTAAGCAGCTAGGATTACAGGTGCGTGCCACCATGCTCGGCTAATTTTTGTATTTTTAGTGGAGATGAGGTTTCACCATGTTGGCCAGGCTGGTCTCAGACTGGTTGGTCTCAAATTCCTGACCTCATGATCCACCTGCCTTGGCCTCCCAAAGTGCTGGGATTATAGGGGTGAGCCACCACGCCCATCACATTTCAAATTTTCTCTTTTAGTGATTTTGAAATATACATTATTATTAACTGTAGTCAACTTGCAGTTTAGTGGATCACTGGAACTTATTCCTGCCAACTAACCAACTTTGTACCCATTGACCAATGTCTCCCCTTTACCCCAGCCTCTGGTAACCAGCATTCTACTTTCTGCTTCTATGAGTTCAACTTTTTCAGATTCCACACATAGGCTCTCGCCTATGTGTTTGTCTTTCCGTGCATACAAACATACAGTGTTTGTCTTTCCGTGCCTGGCTTATTTCATTTAACATTTAACATTTTCATTTAACGTAATGTCCTCTAGGTTCATCTACATTGTCACAAATGACAGAATTTCCCGAAAAACACAATTCTTATGTAAATGACTGGCTCATGTCAAAAAATGTTTATTTAACTCATTAGCGAGGAATAACAGGATGGCAAAGCTTATTTAAAGAGGCATAAGGAAGGCCAGGTACAGTGGCTCACACCTGTAATCTCAATACTTTGGGAGGCCGAGGCAGGAGGATCACTTGAGCCCGCGAGTTAAACACCAGCATGGGCAACATAGTGAGACCCTGTGTCTACAAAAAATAATTAAATAAAGAAAAAGCCAGGTGTGGTGGCACGTACCTGTGGTCCCAGCTAAGGAGGCTGAGGTGGGAGGATCACTTGAGCCTCAGAGGTCAAGCCTGCAGTGAGCCACGACCTCACCACTGCACTCCAGCCTGGGCGACACAGCAAGACCCTGTCTCAAAAAAAAAAAAAAAAAAAAAAAAAAACAGAGGGATAAAGAAACTTTATGTATATATATTATGTACACATATATATGTATATATGTGTGTGTGTATATAAAGTTAGTGGGACATATGTATATATGATATATGATGTATCAGTCAGTGGGGAAAAGAAATGTTGGAATAAGGTTTCTAAGTTGGAATCAAGGCTGCTCAATAACTTGTCGGGAAATAAAATCAAAGCCTTTGAGGTTATCTTTTCTGAGGGGAGAAATGTTTTGCATCTCTACCAGACATAACTCAATTTGCATCTTATCACTTTTCTACAAGTTGCCATCCACTTTTGCAGAGTCTGGGCTCTGAGCAAGAGAAACAATGAGAATTGCCATCCCCTAGACTCAGACGCCCCTGTGGCAGGCTCACTAGTGTCTAGTGTGCCTTATTTCTCAGGGCTTGATCATACATCTTATCGCTTCTGTCCTGGACCCACCACCACCTCTCTTCAGAAATGTTAATAGCTTCCCTTCAGTCTGATTCTGGTCTGGGACCATTCATCCCACCCTGATATCCTTATGCATCTCTGTTGTGATCAAACGTGTTTATTTCTAGCCTGTAAGTTTGTCTATTATCTGTAGGATGTTCACTTATAAACGGTGTACTTTCTGAAGGTCACTCCATTTCCCTCATGCCCAGATTCTTGGAGAACAGTCCTATCATCCTCCTCCTGCACTGTTGTTCTGCCATATGACTTGTCAGGCAGGGCTATAGTAAAGATTAAATTGAAGGCTGGGCGTGGTGACTCACGCCTGTAATCCCAGCAGTTTGGGAGGCTGAGGCGGGTGGATCACTTGAGGTCGAGAGTTGGAGACCAGCCTGACCAACATGGAGAAACCCCGTCTCTGCTAAAAATACAAAATTAGCCAGGCATGGTGGTGCAGGCCCGTAATCCCAGCTACTCAGGAAGCAGAGGCAGTCAGGAAGCAGAGGCAGGAGAATTGCTTGAACCTGGGAGGCAGAGGTTGTGGTAAGCTGAGATCACACCACTAGACTCCAGTCTGGGCAAAAAGATTAAATTGGTAACACTCTAACCCAGGGCATGTCTCTTTGTGTCTCTCAGATGGAGTACAGGGCTCTTTCCTTGTCCCAGGCTCTTCATAATGTCAGGCATCAGCAGTCTCTACAGTGGGGAAATAAAATCAAGACAGTTAGCATTCAGTGCAGTGGGAATGTGGTTAATTGCAACTTGTCATCCTTCCTGAATGACAGTGTGCCTGGCCCTCAGTCCCACAGGCCCTGAGGGCGGGTGGAGGGTGTGCCACCCACCCAGAGTTGCAGAAGATTCCTGAATCGAGGAGGCCCACATGGGCCTGACAGGAACGGAGGTCAATCTGTTGCAGAGGGAATTGGAAAAAGGGTAAAAGCTGGAGATGGGCCAGGCCAGAGCCAAGCTGGGAGCTAGAACACAGAGGCTGAGTGAAGAGGGGTGCTGTTAGCAGGCAGCAGGCAGGCCTGAGCAAAGACACCCACAACAGGGACTCCGCCACAGCCGGCCAGCTTGATGGTGGCTGGGGCAAGTGCAAAGGACCAGCAATGGAGCTGGCGATAACTAGGGGACCAGCTGCTTACTTGCAACTTGGTTTGAACTCCTGGAGAATTTGGAGAATGATCTAGGTCTTTTGTTTTTGTTACTATGTGAACCAATAGATGTGTGAAGGTGCTCTGGGATGAATGAGAAAGGCAGCACCTAAATCTGCCACAGATCTTAAAAACTGTGCAAATTTTTTGGTTGGGACTCAGCTCCCCAAGGGCCAGGGTAGCCCCTGGCTTGCTTACACTTACAGCCAAAGTCCCAGCTACTGATTCTCTCCTTGTTGAGCCCTCATTTTTTCCAGCTCTCGGTGCCACACTGTTGCCAGAATGCAGCAGGAGGTGGCATTTGGAGCAGCTGTTTCTTTCTCTCCTCAGCTAAGGAGACTCCCCAGACAGGAGGGCAGCAGCTGCTTTCTGACCCAATTCCTCTCAAAACCCCTGAGTTTCTAATGGTATAAACTGAGATTGTTCTTCTTGGGCTGCAAGCTTCCAGTTTGGAAGACTGTATTCTGTTTTGTTTTCTTCCAGCGCCATAGATAGTGTAGGATTGTCCTCAAAACTGACATTACTTAAATTGTCAGAGTTAAAAGAATGGGGCTACCCCAGTGGTATCTGTCACGAGTAAACCAAAATGCCTGGTGATTTACAGGAAAACTATCTCTGAGAAGTAGGTGTCAGTTTGGTCCTTAAGGCCATTGGGACAAGGGGAGTGAGCCATAGGGAGCTGTCAGAGCTTGAGGACTCCTTCTGGGATGGCTGTCACTTGCCATGACTTGTTCCAGAGAGCAGATGCAATTGCCCTTCAAAGCCAAGTGGGGCGAGTTGGCTCTGCAGCTAAAGCCTTTCACATGTGTCAAAATCGAAAACATAAGTATCAGGTTTCTGATCTTGGCCTTGAGGATGTTGTTCAAACATGTCGGTAGACTTGCTTAGAAATATAAAACAAGGCTGAATATGAATCGTGGTGAACCCACCCTGCCTCCTGTGAAAGCTTCTGTTCTCAAGAGGGTTCTAAGCAATTGCAGCACATGCTGACAAATAGTTAAAATTGAACTGAGCTTTGTAGAACTGTATCCTAGCCCTGAGTGTTATGTTCTAAGAAGCTCATTGGCTCTTTTAGAACAGAAAAACCTTGCAACTGTGTTCATAGGCCAGGTTCCCCAGAGGCATCCTCTAGTCAGCACAAAAGACAGACCCTACAAGAAAAATTTTGCTTCACATGAGCTAGGGTAGAATGCAAAGCCAACTGACAGGATGGTGAGCCATAGGAGCATGGAGCAGGACTTTATGCGGATGTTCTTGGAAAGCCACAAAGGGCTCTGATGAGAAGAAACCCAGCGGACACGATTAATTATTCATCTTTAGTTGGTTGGGCAGTTGGAAATGAATAAAGGCTGCCTGACTAGCTAGGAGATTACATGTCCAAAAAAACCTCATGATTTGGTGGAAAGAACACAGCAAATGAGGTCAGATATTCTAGTCTTGAATCCTGGTGCTTCTGCATTCTAGCTGGACAAGTCAGTCCATCAACTTTTTCAAGGTTCAATATCCTCATTCGTGGAAAGGCAATGATTTTGCTGCACAGAGGTGTTGGAAGATCAAAAGCAATCATATGTAAGAAAGTAACTGGATAAGAGATTCGTTTCCAGGGGTAGGGAGAAGTATGAACTTACACCTCAGAATCCTTAGAATTATTTTTGCACAGGAAATAAATCCAAGGTAACCACTATCAAACTCCAGGTAAACAGAGCTGTATGGCACAGTTCATTGTTACTGGTTTGAGAACAGCCCCCCGTGCTCCCTATTTTTGTTAATTATTGATTTCTAGAATCTTTTATGTAGTTTTAAAATAATTTTATTTTTGTTAATTTGCCATTACTAGGCTATTTCCAGGAGAACCATAGAGATGGCTATTAAAATTCAGTATCCTTTAACCTTGGGAGATGTCCCTGGAGAAACAGATTACTTTTAGATTTAAACTATTTATTAGCCTCTCTCCCTGAAGAGTTTTCCATCAACTCTTCAACTCTGAGGCTCAGAAAAACCAAGGCTCTTTGCCAATAACTGTGACCTTGAAGTTAATGAGCTACTCTGCTAACCGACTGTGGTTGGCACTCATCTCTAATGCTTTGGTTGGTGTACTACCATTGGTTGGTGTTGGTAGTTTTGGGTGCCACTCTTCCTTGTGCCCCTCATGGGTTCTGGCCTGTGGTGCAAACACCCAGAATCACAGGCCAATAGAATCATGAAGAACTTCACTATTATTCCAGTCCCACACCAAGTGTTTCCTCAAATGCAAGGATTCTGGTTTACTATGTTGGAAAACATGCCTCAGATCTAAGACCAAAGTGAGTTTCCTAGCTCCCATTTAAAGCTTAAGATTTAGCACCCTCACATGTGGGTGCATCTCAAGGATATGGCTAGGCCTGCAGAACAGAAGCTGATGCACTTTACCAACCAGCCATAGGCACAGAGTCTGCAGGACTGCACCCCTGTACCTAGTTGCAAGTGGAACGGAGATAGCAAGGAGGATGCCCCACCCTCTAGGAATGGTGGTGACGGTCCCTGCCCCAGATGTGTTGCTTGCCATGTGGAGAAAACATGCCTAAGAACAAAGACAGAAAAGGGGCAAAAGGGCAAGAGATCCCACAGATAAAGCCAGAGTGGGACATAAGCAGGAACCTCGGGCAAAGAGATTTCACCCAGTAGTAAACAGGGTCTGAAGAATGTCAGTCTATTACCAATCCTAATAACTACTAGCCTCCTTGTCATGTTTTCCCTTCTCCCACTATTCCTCCTCTTCATGCCTTTGAGAAAGCAGCGTGGAGATAGAAGGAAAAGGACTAGAATAGGCCAGGTGCAGTGGCTCACTCACACCTGTAATCCCAGCAATTTAGGAGGTCATGGCAGGAGGTCAGGAGGTCATTTGAGGACAGGAGTTCAAGACCAGCCTGGTCAACATGGCGAAACCCTGTCTCTGCTAAAACTATAAAAATTAGCCAGGCAGGAGTGGCATGCACCTGTAATCCCAGCTACTCGGGAGACTGAATCAGGAGAAATCGCTCGAGCCTGGGAGGTGGAGGTTGTAGTAAGCCGAGATCACGCCACTGCATTCCAGTCTGGGTGACAGAGTGAGACCCTGTCTCAAAAAAAGAAAAAGAAAAAAAAAGGACTAGAATAGAATATAAATCAACAATATTTCCTCCAGTGAAGGCTCCTTGGAGGAATGGCTGATTCCAGATCGGAGATAGGAACTATTCATGGTGAGTCATATTTTGTGCCGGAAAGTAAAGAAGTGACCAAAACCAATGGATCCTATCAAAAGGACACAGGAGTCAACATGAAAGACTTCCTGTGGCCAAAGATGAGAACATTTGAGCATCCAAAAGAATAATGATGCAACTCATTGAAATGCATTGAATAGGCCAGGCACAGTGGCTCACGCCTGTAATTCCAGCACTTTTGGAAGGCCCAGGTGTGCAGATCACTTGAAATCAGGAGCTCAAGACCAGTCTGGCCAACATGGCAAAACCCCATCTCTACTAAAAATATAAAAATTAGCCGGGCGTCAGGGCAGGTGCCTGTAATCCCAGCTACTCAGGAGGCCGAGGCACGAGAATTGCTTGAACCTGGGAGATGGAGGTTTCAGTGAACCAAGATCATGCCACTGCACTCCAGCCTGGCTGACAGAGTAAGACTCAGTATCAAAACAAAAACAAACAAAAATATGCATTGAATATATCAAAATTTATAGGTTCATATTGATCCCATCCCCCGCTTCCCCACACACAAATTCTCATTGGGTCACCATTCAAAGTATTTAGGGAACAAATTCCCTGTTCTGAAGTTGAAAGGAAAGAATTAGCATTCATTCATCCTGCCCTTCTTGTAAAAGATGTATTTCAGGGTAACAAAGCAGCACTAATTGATGAAAGAGAATTCTCCTTTACAAAATCATTTTAGCTAATAAATAGAGAAGATATTAATAGGATTAGAAAAAGATTATTGCTTTACAACCCCTAATGAAATTTTGATTCAGACAGTGATCAATAAATAAAAGCATTAAAGATTGATGAGAACCGTTACAATAGCGGAATGAGGCTGTCATCACCTGAACCCACCCAAAGTAGGACAACTAGACATGATGTGATAGGAAACACTGTGCCACCTGTGAATTGTTCCTGTCCCCACCCCCACTACAAAGCTAACGTTGACTGAAATCAAGCATCTAGCTTAACTTCCATTCAGAGAAATATGGGAGACAGAGGAACATGCTACAGAGCAAATGACACAGTGTCAGCAATAGATCAGCAGCACAAAGGGAAGGACGAGAACCCGCCACAGGTAAGAGGAGATTTAACAGACTTAACACAGATGTAGTGTGTGAACTTTGTTGGGATTCTGACTTAAGCAAGCCAACTTAAAAAAATTTTTTTGAGGCCGGGCACAGTGGCTCACACCTGTAATCCCAGCACTTTGGGAGGCCAAAGCAGGCAGATCACTTGAGCTCAGGCGTTCAAGACTAGCCTAGTCAACATGGCGAAACCCTGTCTCTACTACAAATAGAAAAATTAGCTAGGTGTGGTGGCGCATGCCTGTAACCCCAGATACTCAGGAGACTGAGACAGGAGAATTGCTTGAACCTGGGAGGCAGTGAGCCAAGTTGCAGTAAGCCGAGGTCACGCCACTGCACTCCTGCCTGGGTGACAAAGTGAGACCCTGTCTCAAAAAATAAAAAATAAAATAAAATGAAAAAATCATTTTTGAGACAATTGGGGAAATTATGGACTAGGAAGTAGTGGCTATCAGGTAAGAAGAGTTGCTGCTGCCAGTGAATTGATGATGTGGAGGTTATGAAAGAAAGTGATCATATTTTTTGGAGGTGTATACTGAAGTATGTAGGAGTGAAATGACATGCAGACTGGTGTTTGCTTGAAAACACTCCCCCGAAGAAGAGAAGGATAGCTAAAGGAAACACGGCAAACTCTTGATGGTTGTTGGATCTGAGTGGTGAATAGATGGGTGTTCCAACCTCTCTACTCTAGAATATGTATGAAATTTTCACCAGTAATATTTTCAGAAATCTCCTATCTGGCCTAAGGCAAAAACATAATTGTGGAGCAGCCTCAATATTCCTCTCTGCAATGAGTATTTATTAAGCAACTGTGTGCTAGGCAAGGAGAGAATGTGCCATGGCAAGATCTAAGCTTTGCCGTCAGAAGCCTTGATTTGAGCCAATTCACTGTTGCCATCAGTTTGATCCTGGGCAAGTTGCTATTTCTCTTTGAACTTTCATTTTCCTGTCTGTATATGATCTGCTCCACAAACTGGTAGAGACAGTAATATCTCTTTGCTTTCTAAACTGCTCACTCAACTCCCACAGGCCTCACTAGCAAGAAGTCTAGCATCCCCTGTTGGAGGACCTTTCCTCCTGTCTTCTTCACTGTCTGGGAATCTGGGTCTCCTCAGCCTACAGGTAGGCAGGCCTGGCCCTGGTACCAGAAGTGCCCTCCCTCTCGTGGCCACACAGTGTCAGCTTTGGGGCTTTGTCCTGCCTAGCTACTCTGTCACGAGACAGCCTTGCTAATTCCCAGCATGGCCTTGGGTGAGGGGTGAAGAGATGGCTGGAACCCCAGAATTAAATCTCTCTTAGTTCACACTCTCTCTGCAATGACTCATAAAGGGACAGGACATCATGACTGATCCTCAGCCTCATAAATTGCAGGGCAAGCCCTTTCTATCCGACAAAATACTAACCCCACTATGTGGCAGGTGCTGCCTTAGGGGCTCGAGATACATCCATGGGCAAAAAGGACCCCTACTCCCCTCAAGGAGCTGGGGAGTGGGGATCTGCCACAAACCCGAGCCCAGGCCACCAGCAAAGTCTTCCCCTCTCTCCCTGGTGAGTATTGCTTTGGAAGGTAGGGGTGCTCTCAACCACACGGTGTGAACCTAACCTACTTCTCCCCAAGCATCACCAGTGAGCATGTTAGATGAGCGATGGGTGGTGGGGCCAGTGCGGGGGTGCTGGGTGTTACGAGGCTACACACACACACATACAACCCCACACACCCTTTGTGTAGTAAAGTAGGGCTTACTACTCTATCCTTGTATAACGTAGTGCAGACTGAGAAATCTTTATATCTGTCACCTCTTAAAATGAAGACTCTTACCCATCTTACAGAATCATTATGAGGATTAAATCAGATTTCTTCACTGGGCTGTGCTCATAAAGGTTGTGTTTTGCTGACTGCTCTACTTTTTTTTTTCCACTCTATCCTTTGAAATATATTCTCAGTCCCTAAAACAGTCCCTGAGGCATAGTAGTGTCCAGTATGTGCACATACATACACACACTCACATGCACACAGTGATGGAATGAGCCTGCGAAGAGGGTCATCTCAGGAAATGTTAGCTCTGCAGATTCTCAGTCGGTCTAGGGTGGGTCTGAGACTGCATTTTCACCGGCTCCTGAGGGTGGCTCCTGTCTAGGAGGACACTGAAAGTGATGAGGCCGAGAGGTGCACGTTGAGTGGCAGGAGAATGGAACCATTAGGCACGTGGTGTCTGGAGTCTGTCAGATACGTCCCCACCATTCTTACCTTTGTGACCTTGGGTGGGTTACATAACCCCAGGGAAATTGAATTTCCTCACCTCTAATATGGCAATAACCACTAGGACTGCCTGGTGAATAGTATTGACCCAATCAGCTTGATATTTTAGCTCTCTGTCCAGTAAAATAAAAACCCACACACTGACCACTTTTGTATTGCCTTCAGAATGCCATAGCCCTCTGAAGTAAAATCACTGGATAGAAACAAAGATTCTTGCTTTAAGAGTTTTAACCTTCACATTTGCCCTGTATAGCTCTGATTTTGTTTTTTTGTTTTTTACTATTTTACAATAATGTTTTCATGCTTTAGTTGGATAAAAACAAATATATATTATATATATGTGTGTATATATATTATATATATGTGTGTATATATATATATAATTACAGTAGAAAATTAAGCCTGACCATTGCTTGAAGTCTTTGTGGAGGGCATCTGGCACAGCTCGATAAAACCCGTGGCCCCCTCAAAGCGTTAACTGAGCATCAAGTGCTGAGTGTGCTGCTGGGCGCAATGCCCAGCACAGTGAGAGCTTGGGGACTGCTGCATATTCATGTGTGTGCCTCTTCCTCTTGTTCACTGCTGTTTCTGGCACCCCATGCTGTGCTTACAATATGGTAGGAGCCCAATACATATTTGATGAATATACAAATGATTAGTTATTTTAGCCTCAGATGAACACTCACAGGTGGTCAGGTGGAGGAGTGAGGGCTGGTGGAGGAGTGAGGCTTTGGCCAGCTGTAGTTGGCGTTAGGAGCAGAGAGACCCAGGGCGGCGGGGGGCCTGCAGCACTCAGGGTAGATGCCTTCAGTTACCAAATCAAACCCTAGAAAAATGCTGAGGGAGTGAGTTAAGCCAAGGCACAGAGCAAGGTGTTGTCATAGAAACACATTCAGGTCTTTTACATAGTGTTCTGTGATGGTGCTCACTGGGGGTTCCAGAGCAAATAAAAGGATGAACTTCATGGTACTTGCCCAAAGAGAGGATACGCCGAGCACTGTGCTTAGCAGAGCATCAGGCAGGAGCGGGGAGGAAGGAAAGGCCTTTGGCTTATTCCCTGACATTTCAGCAGTTGTAAAGGGCTGCTGTGGGCAGCTACTCTGACCAGGGGTTGCCCCAGGAAAATAGTAGAAGTCAACCTGCCCTGGGGAAGTTCTCTCCTGTATCCCCCTGATGAAGACTGCAAAGGAGGGAGGGAAGACCCAGACATTCCATTTCTCCTCTTTTTCAGTTCTGGTTGGGACTTTATAAAGTCCAAGGATATTCTTGGAGTGGGAAAAAAAGCTGCAGGATTGGTGCGGGGAGCTGACTGATGCTGATATTACAAATCCATGATGTGACTAAAAGTCATGTGAAAAAGATTGATCATCAAGAAGTTGCAGAAGGAAAAGTCTCCAGCCCAGCTAAATGTTCCCATCCCATTTTCTCTCTCTTCAGGTGACCTTGTACAAGGACTCGGACATGGAGGACTTTGGGTTCAGTGTAGCAGATGGCTTGCTGGAGAAAGGAGTGTATGTCAAAAATATTCGCCCAGCTGGGCCAGGAGATCTTGGTGGCTTAAAGCCATATGACAGGCTCTTACAGGTAAGACTTCAGGTGGAATTTTAATTCCTTGCAAGTAATTTGTCACTAGGAGCTTCCTCTACATCCTCCTGCATATTTGGGGCCCTTTGCTCTTTTCCCTTTCAGCCTTTGTCATCAAGATTATGGAATCAGTAGAAGCAAACAGCTGAATAAAGAATTTTCAGCACTGGTAAATTCTAACCCAGCCCCCAAAGTTCTGTGGTTTCTTATCAGTTTTTTTCAGCACTGAGCTCAGAGCCATCTTTCCCAGTCTCACGCTCATTTCTCAGACTCCACCCAACCACTGGTCACCTCCCACCATCGCACAGTAGTCCCATAAATATGACGTAGTTATCCGACTCCAGGCACCACCAGTCTAGTCCTTCCTACCACTCATCTTCTACATGACCTACAAGGCCCCAGGGATTTGGCCTCTCCTTACCTTGCCAGCATCTTGTCTTACCTCTTCATTCATTCATTCATCCATTCATTCATTCATTCATGAGACAGAGTCTCGCTCTGTCACTGGAGTGGAGTGGCATGATCTCGGTTCACTGCAACTGCCACCTCCCAGGTTCAAGACATCCTCCTGCCTCAGCCTCCCAAGTAGCTGGGATTACAGGTGCCTTCCACCACACCCAGCAAGACTGCAATTTGCTAACTAATTGGAGGTTTGATGACGGACTTTTTGAAGTTGATGGAAAGTTACAATCTTTTTTCCTTTTTTTTTTGAGACAGAGTCTCACTCTGTCTCTCAGGCTGGAGTGCAGTGGCACGATCTCAGCTCACTGCAACCTCCACCTCCTGCATTCAAGTGATTCTCCTGCCTCAGCCTCCCAAGTAGCTAGGATTACAGGTGCATGCCACCATGCATGGCTAATTTTTGTATTTTTAGTAGAGACCGTGTTTCACCAGGTTGGCCAGGCTGGTCTCGCACTCCTGACCTCAAGTGATCCGCCCCCCTTGGCCTTCCAAAGTGCTGGGATTATAGATGTGAGCCACTGTGCCCAACCTCTTCATTTACTCTCTAGCTTCAGCTGGATTTGTTTCAGGAATGGTGTATGCTGCCACCTCCTGGCCTTTGCACCTGCTGTGCCCTGAGCTTGTGGCACTTATCTGCTAAACATGCACAGGCTCTTTCCCTGCTCCTTCCTTGACTTCAGGTCCCTGCTCACATGCTGCCACTTAAACCACTCTGTTTAAGAGCCCTTCCTGCCTCTCCATTCTTCACAGTGCTTCCTTGGTTCACAATACAGCCAGAGATGATGCTAGTTATTTGCTTATTCTGTGTTGCCCACTAGAATGTAACTCCATGAAGGCAGCGATTTTACTCTCCGCTCTATTCTCAGTTCCAAGAACAATGCTGTCACATAAAAGTGCTCAGTACTGTGCAGCAGAATAGAAGCGCATTGGCTCTGAGCCTTATTTACTCTTCCCTTTCCCTGAATGCTCTTCTAATCCCCTAGGCCTTACCTGCCTCACTCCGACTCAACTTTTTGGTCTCACATAGATCAGCAATTCCCATCCTTGATTGAAAAAATGGAATCACCTAGAGAATGTATCCCAATGTTCCGATCAAATGGCAGACCAATTAAACCAGTGACTCTAGGAGAGAGATACAGCATTGGTGTGTTTTTACACCTGCCCCAGTGATTCCAGTGAGCAGCCCAATTGACAATCACTCGTTTAGAGGACTTCCCTTCAAAGCCCAACTTCACCAGACACTACCCAACCTCCTTTACCTCACGTCTGGACTAGGAGCCCCTCCTATATAGAATAGCAGCTTTTTCTTTTGGTAGAATTTACATTATTAAAACTTCCTGCCGGGCGCGGTGGCTCAAGCCTGTAATCCCAGCACTTTGGGAGGCCGAGACGGGCGGATCACGGGGTCAGGAGATCGAGACCATCCTGGCTAACACGGTGAAACCCCGTCTCTACTAAAAATACAAAAACTAGCCGGGCGAGGTGGCGGGCGCCTGTAGTCCCAGCTACTCCGGAGGCTGAGGCAGGAGAATGGCATAAACCCGGGAGGCAGAGCTTGCAGTGAGCTGAGATCCGGCCACTGCACTCCAGTCCGGGCGACAGAGTGAGACTCCGCCTCAAAAAAAAAAAAAAAAAAAAAAAAAAAAAAAAAAAAAAAAAAAAAAAACTTCCTGTTTGGAAGTTGCAGTGAGCTGAGATCACGCCACTGCACTCCAGCCTGGGCGCAGAGCAAGTGTCAAAAAAAAAAAAACAAAAACAAACAAACAAAAACACCTTCCTGTTTCCTTGCCTATACTCCCCAGCAGACTGTAAACTTTTTGAGAACAGGGATAGTACCTTATTCTCTCATTTACCATTATATGGTGTTTGATATCTCAGTATCTCTCACAATATCTGAAACCAAAAAGCTGAACCTTGCTTTCTTAATATAGTAACATTGTGGTCAGGTAGAGTTTTATTTAGGAAAGCAGATTTCTGAGCTTATGTGCAGTTTTTGGGAAGGGCATTTTGCAGGAAAATGGAGCAGCTTGAAGTCAGTCTCAGCAGTGTACTCACCTGGAAACAGTCTGTCACCAAACAGCTAATTTTCAAAGCAGGAGGCTTCCACTGATTGGTTAGCTTTCAGAGATGTGTTCACTGAAGCATGTTGTCACTGATCAATTTGATAGTTTTGGAACAATTCTGGTGATGATTTTTACTATGGCAATAGAGCAATTAGTCTTATCCTAGGAGTTTGGGGACACTTTGTTTTCCATAGACACGCTAATATTTGCTGAATGAATAACTATGGACAAGTTACTTACCCTCTATATGAGTGTCTTCCTAATCCATAAATTAGAGCTAGGCCTACTCTCATGGAAGCTGAGGCTGTAAAAGTAGACTACATTCAGATTATAAAGGGCCTTGAATCTGATGCTAAAGCTCTTGAACTTTAGGCTGAAGGCATCTTAATTTCTTAAGCAGGATAATGATATAATTGGTAACATAGAAAGGCAAGACAATATTATTGTGGGTGTATCGGGGATGGGTTAGGGAAGGGAAGATCACGAGCAAGGAGACCAGGTAGGGGTAGGTAAGATAAGACACCTGTTTCAGAACTAATGAGTCTTTAATATTTTCAGCACATCGTGATAGAGCAGTCTGGGAAGCATTTGGTGGTTTGGATCTGTTGGTGAGGAGAGATGATAGAGCCAAAGTTGAAGATTTAGGATACTGAAATGTGGGGTTTAGGACAAGTTGCCCTTGGTGGCTTTATAACAAAGAAGAGAAGAGAACCAAGGATGTATTCTAACAATAACAAAATGTATGTATGTATGTATGTATGTACGTATGTATGTATGTATTTGAGACAGAGATTCTCTCTCGTCACCTAGGCTGGAGTGCAATGGCGCAATCTTGGCTCACTGCAACCTGTGCCTTCCAGGTTCAAGCAATTCTCCTTCCTCAGCCAGCTCCCGAGTAGCTGGGATTACAGGCACCCACCACGATGCCTGGCTAATTTTGTATTTTTAGTAGAGATGGAGTTTCACCATGTTGGGCAGGCTGGTCTCGAACTCCTGACCTCAGGGGATCTGCCCGCCTTAGCCTCCCAAAGTACTGGGATTACAGGCGTGAGCCACCGTGCCTGGCCACAATAACCAAATGTAAAGGACAGGAAGAAATAAAGGCAGGAAAGGACTGAAAGCAAGCAGTTAAAATGGTAAAAGGATCAAAACAAAGTGGGGTTGTAGAACCAAGGAAGGAGAGTGTTAAGGGTGAGGAGCTGTCAGGAGTGGCAAATGCTAAACACCAAGGAGGATGCGAACTCCAGAACATTCCTGGATTTGACAAGTGGGGTCATTTGCCAGAAGTGCAATGTGTCAGGGGGGACCTGAAAAAACTGACGAGAGAATGGGAGATCAAGGAGTAGAACCGGTATGTGGGTGATTGTAAAAACTTTTGCTGGTGAAGAAGGATAGATGGAAGAAGATGGGTGCATGTATAAGCTGAAGAGAGGATAAGCTCATTTCAAAAAAAAAAAAAATTCTTATTCTTAGTGGAGACAGGGTCTCACTATGTTGCCCAGGCTGGTCTCAAACTCCTGGCATCAAGCGATCCTCCTATCTTGGTCTCCTCAAATGCTGCGATGACAGGTGTGAGCCACTGCACCTGGTGGAGCTCACTTGTAAGAGAGGTAGTTCAGCATCGTGATTCAGAGCACAGGCTTTGAGATCAGCCAGTTGGCCTGGGATTGCATCCTATGACCCTTACCAACTACTGATCTAAGGCAAAGCTCTTAACCTCTCTGTGCCTTGCTTTTCTCATCTGTAAATTAGGGATAATATTCAGCACTTGGAGCACCCCCACCGTGGGTGGGGCCACCTGCTTGGCATGAGGATAGGTAGATGTGTATGTCTTCCTTGCCCTTGAGAGTCTTACAGTTTACTGGTAGACAATGGCAAGTGAGCCAGTAGCCATGTCACAGCATAGTCGGAGCAAGGATAGACCTCATGGTGCTCATTTTAGCACCTTCATGACTTCAAACAACTTGTTGCACCTGAAATGTTCCTCTGGGTTTTGGGAATTATGGTTACAATGATAATTCAAAATGGCTCTTCTTGACCTTTCAGGTGAACCATGTCCGAACCAGAGACTTTGACTGCTGCCTTGTTGTGCCCCTCATAGCAGAATCCGGGAATAAGCTGGACCTGGTTATTAGTAGAAACCCACTGGCTTCACAGAAGCCTGTAGAACAACAGAGTCTACCAGGAGATTGGAGTGAACAGAACAGTGCTTTTTTCCAGCAGCCTAGCCATGGTGGTAATTTGGAGACACGAGAACCCACTAATACGTTATAGCAACGCTTTTTATAAAGCAGGACAAAAGACAATATCTACATGGTGCTAAAAATCCCTTTAAGATTTCTGTGACATTTGAAGCACAGATAATCACGTGGCATTAACTGCAAGCACAGGGGTCTTTTAAATCTCTCTCATGGCTCATGTTCACTTCCCTTTTCAAGTTGAAGAGGTTTCTTTTTTGGTGACCACTATGGTACATGGTGGGCAATGCCCTGCCAGGCCCAATGGTAGAGAAAAATAGGCCGTCCCCCCAACTCTACAATTAACATCAGAGGAAATTTTTTACAAGTTCATCTTACTATCGCTTTTTAAAAAGAGAAACATCTGTTTGAAAATATTCTCTATGATGATTTCCTTAATTCACTTTGAAATCAGTTTCTTACTGTGAAGTCATTAATGTAAGAACTTGACCAACAAGGCTTTTCTTCTCATAGGCTGGCTCTACTAGGGGAACTAGTGTTTGGTAAACTGCTGGGACTGCCACAATGGGAGGGGTACAGGTATAAAATTAAGTTATCTTAAACTGTTTCAGCAATGATGCACGTAGGAGACCATAATAGGTGGTGGTAAATGTTTTGCCCAAGTATAGGAATGATTTTAACTAAGATGTATGCTATTCCCTATGCAACAAATTATCAAACAGGATATGTCTTGTGACCTGTTTTGTTTTTTTTAAGGACACATTTTTAATAGCTGAAAAATCTCTGATAATGAATTAGAGGGTGTAGTAAACACGAGAATTAGTTATATTATTTTTAAAATTCAAGACTAAGAACTTAAGAATGAAGAGTCTATTAAAATGAGGTTCATCTTAATGATAGGCAAACCAAACTCATACTGCTTGACATGTTTTGAAAACTGGTAATATTGAGGGTGTACAGCACATGTACTTAAAAATGACACTGGGCTATCTTTTGTTCTGAGCCATGCCACTTACCGAAATTGTAAATACATTTTTCACAAATGCATTGCCAATTATTACCATCCCTCAAAGCAATAAATTGTGACAGTTGCTTTAAATGTTTGTCAGCAACTGTTTTCATTTGTTCAGATATTTTGAATAGCTACGCTAATAACTGTTATTTGGTGAATATAAAAAACTATATCTGTATATTGATGACGGTAGACTCTCCATATTGAAATAATTATTTTCCAAACGTTTTCATTTTGGTCAATAACTCAAACTACCACTTAGGCAAAGCATTCGAACACTGTGTCCTTTGTTTAAGGAAATAAAAATCACCTTTCTTTTTGTGCAAAAAAAAAATATTATTTCAATCACATTTCAGAACCGCCAGGGCAAGAAAGTATAAAGCAGAATCATGTTAAGAAAAAAGAAAAAAAGATCATGAGTCACTTAAATATGTATTTTTATTTGTAACAAACAAGTATTAAACTGTAAAGTATTTTTGTACAAATTTAATACTTTAATAGCATGGTATTTATCGTCTATGTATGGTTTTGGGGAATTCAAAATTGTTCAAATATTTGTATGGAAAAAAATAAAACCCTCTACCAAATGGAATAAACAGTGATTTTAAAAAGCCAAATAAAGAGGACATGCATTATTGGTATTTTGAATATATTTCAGTGTTCTAGCCTGAGTCCTACACAATTTGTTTTGTTTTGAGATGGAGTTTCACTCTGTTGCCCAGGCTGGAGTGCAGTGGCACAATCTCAGCTCACTGCAACCCCTGCCTCCTGGGCTCAAGTGATTCTCCTACCTCAGCTTCCCAAGTAGCTGGGATTACAGGCGCCCGCCACCACACCTGGCTAGTTTTTGTATTTTTAGTAGACATGGGGGTTTCACCACGTTGGCCAGGCTGGTCTCAAACTCCTGACCTCAAGCGATTCACCCGCCTTGGCCTCCCAAAGTGTTGGGATTACAGGCATGAGCCACCACATCTGGCCACAATGTTGTTTAGTTTTGTATAATTTTCTAAAGGTGAAAGGTTTTCCTATCAACCTGAGAAGCACCACTGAAGAGTAGGAACCTGGGCATTGAAATTGAGTTCAGGTTTCATTTCAGGCTCCAGGCTCTAGGATGACATTTACTCACCACGAGTCAGCGTCTCTACCTGAAATTGAAGGTCATGTCTGTACCACAGGATCATTCGGAAGATGAGGAGTGAAATATTTGAGAATGGGCTAAACACACACACGGAAAAACCTCCAAGACCAATGGTACATTTACTGTAGGTGACAAATATTGATCAAGTATCACAACATCCACCTCAGAGAAAATTACGTGTATTCTATGAGATATATTTACATACACTGTTAAAATGTACAAACTTTAATTATGCTAACTTTAAAAATTCACATTCATTTTTATACAGTTGCATTCAGTGTGCCCAGGTTACATTCTGAAAGGCAGAGTATTTTCTAGCACGAGAGTCGTATGACCCAACTGACAATCTATTATTGCAAAAATCTAAGCAACTGTTCAAATTTTTATTGCACTCACCTCACTTCTGCATCAAGCGTGATGCTGAAGCCAATGAAATGTGTAGTTAGAAGAGACTTTGTGAATAAATGCAAATGAGAAGCTATATTTCATGTGAAAGATGTTTCAGTTGTAACCAAAACTAAAATGAATCAACAATAGAAAATAGCTGTTAAAAACAAAAAAGCTCTCATGATTTCAGGTAGCACTTTTCAAATATAGTGACCAGGCCAAAGGAAGAGCTAGGGTTAGCCAGTAAGTTCTGAGCACCCCCAGTCCTCTTAAAAAGGGCAGTGACAAACTATGAAATGAAAGGGTTTGGGGCTATGCCACCGGAAGACTGGCAGAAGAAACTGGAGATAAGTAGCCAGATGGGGCAGAAGAGACAAGGTCTGAAATATATGAGACTCAGGACTTACGAGCAGAGGTTCCAATGAGGTAGATTTCAGCTTAATATAAGGAAGTAATTTCCAACACTAGTGTTGCAAAGTGGTTTTCACCAAGCAGTCAAGACCTTTAGCATTGGAAATGTGTGTTCCACCAGTGACTGATGGGTGTTCAGCAAATAGTAAGCTGGGGTAGATGACCCTTGCAATTTTAAGATGCTGGGATGAAACATTATTTGCTTCCAATTTACATTTTAAAAAGGATACTAGAAGTATCCCCTTTCACTGAAATATTTTTTTACATGACAGACCGGTAATGTGCCAGTACCATAACAAGGTTTGAGGGAGGCACATCTCACACGTGTGTGTGAACACCAATGCATCAGGCTTAGGAACTACAAAAGGATCTTAATGAAATCTGAGAATTTTGAATCAGGCCAGTTATTTGTATTTTGGCCAATAGTACATTTATAATATAAGAACTAGTGCTTTGGAATATTCAGTTACATAGTATTAGTTTCATTGTGTTTTTATGGAAAAAAGGTATTTTCAAGTTCTTCTTCACAATGTGAAGCTTTACCTGAGTCCTATACCCTGAAATATAGCCAGAGTTAAAGAAATTTTATTTCTATAAGGTTGTAGTAACGCCCCTACCCATCGCCTGCATGTTCCAGGAAGTGGCTTATTATAAAGAACCATCCTTCCCCAGGTGACTTAGATAAGACTCACAGGTGTTCATCTCCCTTCCCCCGTTTACTTATAACAAAATCAGACACAGACTGCCCTGAAAATTACCATTCTTTGCTTCATAAATGATTAGCTGAATTGCTTGTACTCACTGATCTAGAGAAAATACTAAGTTCCTTCCCCAGGCTTTTGAACTTTGACCAACCCTCAATTTAGGCTAGCATACAACACCTCCTTAAGAGGCCCTCCTAAAAGTAATAGGACAAGAGTTAAAATTAATGAAATAAGCAGGGCGCAGTGGCTCAAGCCTGTAATCCCAGCAATTTGGGAGGCTGAGATGGGCGGATCACGAGGTCAGGAGATCAAGACCATCCTGGCTAAAACGGCGAAACCCCGTCTCTACTAAGAAAAATACAAAAAACTAGCTGAGCGAGGTGGCAAGTGCCTATACTCCCAGCTACTTGGGAGCCTGAGGCAGGAGAATGGCGTAAACCTGGGAGGCGGAGCTTGCAGTGAGCTGAGATCCGGTCACTGCACTCCAGCCTGGGTGATAGAGTGAGACTCTGTCTCAAAAAAAAAAAAAAAAAAATTAATGAAATAGAGAATAGAAAGACAGTAAAGAAAATCAATGAAACCAAAAGTTGGTCCTTTAACAAGATTAAAATTCATAAACTTTTAGTTAACCAAGAAAAAAAGAGACTCAAATGACTAAAATCAGGAATGAAACGGAGGCTTTACTACCAGCCTTACAGAAATTTAAAAAACCATAAAGGAATACTATGATCAACTGTATGTCAGAAAATTTAAAAACATAGATTAAATGAGCTAATTTCTAGAGGAAAAATTGTCAAAACTGACTCAAGAAGAAACAGAAAAGCTAAATACACCTATAACAAGTAAAGAGATTCAATCAGTAGCTTTCAAACTTCACATGCCAGGCACAGTGGCTCACGCCTGTAATCCCAGCATTTTGGGAGGCCGAAGCAGGTGGATCACCTGAGGTTGGGATCCGAGACCAGCCTGACCAACACGAAGAAACCCTGTCTCTATTAAAAATACAAAATTAGCTGGGCGTGGTAGTGCATGCATGTAATCCCAGCTACTTGGGTGGCTAAGGCAGAAGAATCGCTCGAACCTGGGAGGTGGAGGTTGCAGTGAGCCAAGATCGTGCCATTGCACTCCAGCCTGAACAAGAGCGAAACTCTGTCTCAAAAAACAAAAACAAAACAAAAACTTCCCACAAAGAAAAGTCCAGGGCCTGATTAATTTAAAGAGGAGTTAATACCAATTCTTCACAAACTCTTCCAAAATAGAAGACAAGGGGGCACTTCACAACTCATTCTATGTGGTCACTATTACTCTGATACCAAAACCAAAGTCATCACAAGAAAAATAAACTGCAGACTAATATCTGTCATGAATTTCAATGCAAAAGTCCCCAACAAAAAACCAGCAAGCCAAATCCAGCAGCACATAAAAGGATTGTACACTATGACCAAGTGAGATTTACTCCAGGGATGCGCTATTGATTTAACATCCAAAAATTACCACACTGCATCAATAAAGGACAAAACTACATGATCATCTCAATACACAGACAAAGGATTTGAGGAAATTCAATGTCCCTTCACAACAACAACCTAGGAATAAAGGAGAATTTCTTCATCTCAATAAAGGACTTAAAAGAAAGATCCACAGCAAACATAGTTAATGGTGGAAGATTTAATGCTTTCTCCCTAATATGATGAACAAGACAATGATATTCGTTCTTGCCACTTCTATTCAACAATGTACTAGGGGCTCTAACCAGGTTATTTAACAAGAAAATGAAATTAAAGGCCTACAGATTAAAAAGGAAGAACTAAAAGTATCTCTATTTGCAGACGATATGATCTCTTATACAGAAAATCCTAAGGAATCCACTAAAAACCTACTGTAACTAATAAACAAGTTCAGCAAGGTTGGAAGATACAAGATCAATAAATAAAAAACAATTGCATTTCTATGTAGTAGCCATAATGAACCAAATTAAGAAAATAGTTCCATTTACAACAGGAAAAAAAAAAATTAAATATTTTGAAATAAATTTAGCAAAAAGCATTGTGAATTTAATTAAAAAATACAAAACTTATACTCTGAAAACTACAAAGAATTAAAGAAGAATCAAGCATGGTGGCTCACACCTGTAATCCCAGCACTTTGGGAGATCAAGGTGGGCAGACTGCCTGAGTCCAGTTCAAGACCAGCCTGGGCACCATGGTGAACCCCCATCTCTACAAAAAAATACAAAAATTAGCCAAGTGCAGTGGTGCAAGCCTGCAGTCCCAGCTACAAGAGTGACTGAGGTGGGGTGGTTGAGGAGGTTGGACTGCTTGAGCCTAAGAGGCAGAGGCTGCAGTGAGCAGTGATTGCACCACTGCACTCCACTCCAGCCTGTCTTTCCCAAGCAAATGGAAAGACATCTGTGTTCATGAATCACAAGATTTAATACTGTTAAAACGGCAATAGTTCTCGAATCTGTAGGTTTAACACACTCCTCAACAAAACTCCAGTTGCTTCTTTGCAGAAACTGACAAGCAGATCCTAAAATTCCTATGGAAATGTAGGGACCCATAACAGCCAAAACAAACTTGAAAAAGAAAACAAAGTTGAAGGACTCACACTTCTTAATTTCAAAACTGTCTACAAAGCTACAGTAATAAAGACAATATGGTGCTGGCGTTAGAATAGACACATGGGCCAGGCGCAGTGGCTCCCGCCTGTAATCCCAGCACTTTGGCAGGCCAAGGTAGGTGGATCATCTGAGGTCAGGAGTTTGAGACCAGCCTGGCCAACATGGTGAAACCCCATCTCTACTAAAAATACAAAAAATTAGCCCCTTGCGGTGGAAGGTGCCTATAATCCCTGCTACTCAGGAGGCTGAGGCATGAGAATTGCTTGAAACCAGGAGGTGGAGGTTGCAGTGAGCTGAGAGGGCACCATTGCACTCCAGCCTGGGTGACACAGTGAGACTCCATCTCAAAAAAAATAAAAAAAGAAAGAAAAAAAAGATGCATGAATCGGGTCTGGCATGGTGGCTCACGCCTGTAATCCCAGCACTTTGGGAGGCTGAGGCAGGTGAATCACGAGGTCAGGAGATCAAGACCATCCTGGCTAACATGGTGAAACCCCATCTCTACTAAAAATACAAAAAAAAAATTAGCCGGGCACAGTGGCAGGTGCCTGTAGTCCCAGCTACTTGGGAGGTTGAGGCAGGAGAATGGTGTGAACCCAGGAGGTGGAGCTTGCAGTGAGCCGAGATTGAGCCACCACACTCCAGAGTGAGACTCTGTCTAAAAAATTTTTTAAAAGTGCATGAATCAATTGAATAGAATTAAAGTCCACAAATAAACCCTCACATTTACAGTCAACTAATTTTTGGCAAGGGTACCAAGACAATTCAATGGGAAAAGAATAATCTCGGCTGGGTGCGGTGGCTCACACCTGTAATCCCAGCACTTTGGGAGGCTGAGGCGGGCAGATCACGAGGTCAGGAGATTGAGACCATCCTGGCCAACATGGTGAAACCCCGTCTCCACTAAAAATACAAAAAATTAGCTGGGCATGGTGGTGTGTGCCTGTAGTCCCAGCTACTCGGGAGGCTGAGGCAGGAGAATGGCGTGAACCCGGGAGGCAGAGCTTGCAGTGAGCCGAGATCGTGCCACTGCACTCCAGCCTGGGTGACAAAGTGAGACTCCATCTCAAAAAAAAAAAAAAAAAAACAATAATCTCTTCAATAAATGGAGCTGAACAATTGAATTGTCACATGCAAAAGAATAAAGTGGGATCCCTACCTCACACCATATACAAAAATTAACTAAAAGTGAATCAAAGATCTAAATGTAAGAGCCAAAACTTGTAAATTATTAGAGGAAAAAATTGTAGTAAATCATCATGACTTTGGATAGGCAATAGTTTCTTGGATATAACACCAAAAGCACAAGCAGCAGCAACAACAAAAATAGATACACTGGTCATCATCAGAATTTAAAACTGGCATCTCAAAGGACACTTATTAGTCTGTTTTTACACTGCTATAAAGAACTACCTGAGACTGAGTAATTTATAAAGAAAAGAGGTTTAATTGACTCACAGTTCCACATGGCTGGGGAGGCCTCAGAAACCACAATCATGGCAAAAGGTAAAGGAGAAACAAGCACCTTCTTTACAAGGTGGCAGGAGAAGAGGGGTGGGGGGCGGGGAGTGCCATACTTTAAAACCATCAGCCACCATGAGAACTCACTCACCATCACCAGAACAGCATGGGGGAAACCACCCCCATGATCCAATGACCTCCCACCAGGACCCTTCCTTGACACACGGGGATTACAATTTGAGATGAGATTTGGGTGGCGACAGAGAGCCAAACCATATCAGATATCATCCAGATAATTAAAATAAAATTCACAGAATGGGAGGAAAATTTTGCTAATTATGTTTCTGATAATGGACTTAAATGTTGAAAATATAAAGAATTCTTACATTTTGTGATGGTTAATATTAGGTGTCAACTAGATTGAGAAACCCCTGGATGGCTGATGAAGCATTGTTCCCAGGTGTGTCTATGACGGTGTTGCTGATGGAGACTGACACTGGAGTCAGTGGACTGGGAGAGGAAGACCCACCCTCAGTGTGGGTGGACACCATTCAATTGGCTGCCAGTGATGCTAGAACACAGTAGGTGGATGAAGGGAGATAAGCAGCGTGCTTGCTGAGTCTGCTCCCTCTCTTCCTGTGCTGTGCAGAATGCTTGACTTCCTCTCCTCCTGCCCTTGGACACCAGACTCCAGGTTTTTCCACCTTTGGACTTTGGGACTTGCACCAATTGCTTCCCAGAGTCTCCTGGGCCTTTGGCCTCAGACTGTGGGCTGCACTGTCAGTGTCCCTGGTTTTGAGGCTTTCAGACTTGGACTGAGCCATGCTGTTAGCTTTTCTCCTTCCCCAGCTTGCAGATGGCCTATCATGGGACTTTGCTTTATAATGGTGTGAGCCAATTCTCTCTAATTGTGATGGTTAATACTGAGTGTCAACTTGATTGGATTGAAGGATGCAAAGTGTTGATCCTGGGTGTGTCTGTGAGGGTGTTGCCAAAGGAGATTAACCACAATGAAATACTACTTCATACCCACTAGGATGGCTATAATCAAGAAGTCAGATGATAATAAACATTGGAGAGAATAGGGAGAAACTGGAACTCTCATACACTGCTGGTGAGAATATAATTTGGTGCAGCCAGTTTGGAAAAAGTCTGGCAGCACCTCAAAATGTTAAACATAGAATTACCATATGACCCATCAATTCTACTCCTAGTTATATACCCAAAAGAAGTGAAAGCATATGTTCACATAAAAATTTACACACAGATGTTCATAGCAGCATTTCATAATAGCCAAAAAGTAGGAAATAACCCAAATAAATGTCCATCAACCGATGAATGTACAAATTCAATGTCCTTTATCCATATACTGGGATATTATTTGGCAATAAAAGAGACAAAGCACTGACACATTACTGGTACAACACAGATGGAGTCTGAAAACATCATGCTAGTTAAATAAGTCAGGAACAAAGAACCACATGTCCACAATAGGCAAGTCTACTGGGACTAGGAAAACCAGGTTACCTAGGGATGGGGGAAGTCAGGGGATTATTGCTAAGGAGTGTGAGGTTTCTCTTTTTTTTTTGAGATGGAGTTTTGCTCTTATTGTCCAGGCTGGAGTGTAATGGCGTGATCTCAGCTCACTGCAACCTCCACCTCCTGGGTTCAAGCAATTCTCCTGCCTCAGCCTCCCAAGTAGCTGGGATTACAGGCATGTGCCACCATGCCTGGTTAATTTTGTATTTTTAGTAGAGACGGAGTTTCTCCATGTTGGTCAGGTCGGTCTCAAACTCCTGACCTCAGGTGATCTGCTCACCTCGGCCTCCCAAAGTGCTGGGATTACAGGCATGAACCAACACGCCCAGCCGGAGTGTGAGGTTCTTTGTGGGGTATGAAAATGTTCCAGGTTGGGCACGCTGGCTCACACTTGTAATCCTAACACTTTGGGAGGCCAAGGTGGGAGGATCATTTGAGTTCAGGAGTTAGAGACCAACCTGGGAAACATAGTGAGACCTCGTCTCTATTATTAAAAAAGAAAAATTAAAAAAAAAAATTCTAAAATTGATTACAATGGTAATTGTCCAATTTGATGAATATACTAAAAGTCACTGAATTGTATACTTAAACTGGGGAAATGTATGTGAATTATATCTCAATAAAGTTATTAACCATTTATGCCTGAGGTTGCAACTTTCTGAACTTTTGCGATCCAACGTTGGCAATGACCTTGAGCAGTGGGATATAAATAGCTCTCACATGTTTAGTGTCCCAATAATGGACACTACGCATAAATGGGTTAACAGATACATTTTTCCTCTTGACTTTTTCTTTTACCATTTAACATAGGTAAAAATTTAAAAATCAAATCATTCTGTGAGAGAAAAAAATTCCTAAGTGGAACATATTCAAAACAATGTGCTCCCAACTCAGAAAGCATTTCCAAGGAAAAGTCCCAGGTAGGCTGGGCCCCAGGCAGCAGTGATAGAGTGAGCAGCAGTCTTGTAAAATGACCACAATCCAACATCCTAAGAGGCATGTCAATAATATCTACAGATGCAATTACAGCTTTTCTTTGCCACTGCTTCAACCCATTGGCAAAGATAACACACGACGATCATCAAAGTTACAAAGGCATTATCCTAAAAATACGACATGTTTTAATGTACATATTTTTTTTTTTTTTTTTTTTTGAGATGGAGTCTCGCTCTGTCACCCAGGCTGGAGTGCAGTGGTGCGATCTCAGCTCACTGCAACCTCCGCCTTCCAGGTTCAAGCGATTCTCCTGCCTTAGTCTCCTGAGTAGCTGGGATTACAGGTGTGTGCTACCATACCCAGATAATTTTTGCATTTTTAGTAGAGATGGGGTTTCACCATGTTGGTCAGGCTGGTCTCAAACTCTTGGCCACTGGTGATCTGCCTGCCTCAGCCTCCCAAAGTGCTGGGATTACAGGCATGAGCCACCGCACCCGGCTTGATGTACATAATTGTATAAAAATATATATGTATATAAAATATCTAATCTCTTCACTTATGTCCAGTGCTACCAGTTCTCACAATGACATATGTTGAAATTATTAATATTTTCTTTGATTAAATGGATTTAAAACATGTGCTAACACAAATACCTTAAAACTCCAGTTATGGGCAACTTTTTTTATCTTGGTACTTTGACGCTATGATGTTCATTTTGTCTCCAAAAGAAAAAATACTTACTCTGAGCAATTTGAAATAAAACTAAGTTTCTTGATTATCTGTGGGCTTGAAAAGTTGCCTGGGAATTAAATTATTCAGTCTCAAATTCTGAAGTCTGGAAGACACTTGTGGAGATTCTCCCACCTGTTAGAACAATTAAAAGAACAAAGTTAACTTTGTAAAAATGTAGTTAGTCTACCCTATGTACTTGTATTCCCTCTGCTTCAGAAAAAGAAATAATGCACCTTCCCCAACCCTTGAAAGGCTTGAGCAACCAAAGCAATTGGCTATCAGCTCCTTGTAGGATCACATCTGCTTTGCTCACTGTGGTATCTCCAGGACCCAGCTCTGGGGCTGGCATGTAGGAGTAACTATGTACTGAATTAGTCATGTGTCTAACTTCTAAAGGTGTAGACAGGGCCCACTACATAATTTGGCAGCCCAGTCCAAAATTAAAATGATGGCCCCTTGTTCAAAATTTAGAATTTCAAGATGGTGATTACAGAACATTTTTTTTTTTTTTTAAGTGTGGGGCCTAAGTCCTGGAGGACTGCCCATGTTGCCTGCCTATGAATTCAGTTCCGGAATTGTAAGATAAAACATTGCAATGCTACAGTCATATTCTTTGTGCTATTGATGATTCCAAAGTGGGCCAGTATCGTCATGAAGTTTCCCACCATAAAAAAATGAAAAGAGGAAGCACAATTCAATTTTAGGAAAAGGGTCTTTCTTTGGAATTGCCTCTCTTTTCTGCTTATGTCAAAAGCCTTATTTCAGGACCTCTGTAAGAGATGACAAGTTTAATTTCAGAAAAAAAGATGTTTTCCTGAGATGGAAATTCCATCAAAGAGTTGATCTGGGATACAGAATGGAACTTAGCAGGGATTCTACTGTCCAAGAGGGGAAAAAGAAAAAACTTCCCCCTCCACCCTCAACTATGTCCATTTGAATCACTTTTCCCAAAAGATCTGACCCTCAGCCTCTTTTCCCAATCTGGTTAATGGTGCTGGATCTACCTGTATGCCTGAGCCAGAAGCCTTGGAGTTATCCTCAGGCCCAACCCCACCTGAATCCAACTGATCATTACGTCCTATCAGCTATATCCTTAGCATCTCTTCTCCATTCCCATTGCTACGTCCTAATGTTAGAGCCTCCTCATTTTACCCAGGTTACTGAAATAATCTTTTGGCTGGGAACTCATTCCCTACTCTCTCCCTAACCATCATCATCCACTAAACCTCAGTCAACGTCACCTTCATAAATTTCAATTCACAGAGCACTTAAAATGCTTCCACTGTTCTCCATTGCAATCAGAAGAATGTACGACCTCTTCAGAAGGTCCCTGTGTCCATCCTCCCTGCCAGTTCCTGTGTCTGCGGCCCATCCTCTCACTGTGCCCTGTGCTCCAGTCATGCTGTTTTACACCTGTAGTTTCCTAATGTGCCAGGACTTCACATGCTGTGCCCTGTGTCAGACTGACTCTTAGAGAACCTTTTCCCTGTGCCATATCCATTTGGGGACAAAGGATATAAGTATTCCCTATTTACAACTCAGCCTGGTTCTGGCAGGTTACATCAGCACTTTCTCCCCCAGGTTCCCCCTGTGGCCCCTTCTTACCTTTATTACAGCCTTGGAAGCTTAAAAACTCAACTGAACAAGTCTACTGCCAGCACTTAAAGCAATTCTTATGCTTCTATTAGAACTACATTTGGAAATTACTTATAATCCCAACTTTTTTTTTTTTTTTAGCACAAAATCCATTACCCAAATTGGATCCTCTAACTCATAAAACCAGAAAACAAATGCCTTTGGGTTATTTCCTAAACTCAGAATAGGTCTCAACAGAAGTTTGCTCCCCTTGTAAACATTCAAAAGGATCTTTTACTGCCTCAAAAGCGATTCCAAAAGGAATTGTCAAAGTAAAGGGGGCACTACCAGAATGAAAGTATGACTTTCAGTACAACCTGAAAGAACAATATTCTGAAGGTCTGATTTTTTTTAAAAAGTTTCATGCCATATATTCATGACTCATACTTTGATCACTAAGTATTTTTTTTTTTTTTTTTTTTTGAGACGGAGTCTGGCTCTGGCTCTGTCACCCAGGCTGGAGTGCGGTGGCCGGATCTCAGCTCACTGCAAGCTCCACCTCCCAGGTTTACGCCATTCTCCTGCCTCAGCCTCCCAAGTAGCTGGGACTACAGGCACCCGCCTCGTCGCCCGGCTAGTTTTTTGTATTCTTTAGTAGAGACGGGGTTTCACCGTATTAGCCAGGGTGGTCTTGATCCCCTGACCTTGTAATCCGCCCGTCTCGGCCTCCCAAAGTGCTAGGATTACAGGCTTGAGCCACCGCGCCCAGCCTGATCACTAAGTATTTTTGAGGTATTACCATGTGATCAGCAATTATACCAAATGTTCTAGCAGATCAAAAATGATATACTGCCCTCAAGAAGCTTCATTTACAGAGTCAAGGTTATTGCAAGTGCAGTACAGATGGGGTGCGTGCCCTCCTACAGGAGTTCAGAGAAAGAGAAGCCTTCAGGAACAACACAGAAACTGAGCTGGATTATAACAATAAGACCGAGAGGATGGTATGAGGTGATCATCTCTGAACTACTTTATCTTCCCTCTGCTATATACACCCAACGAACTACACCCACTCCTTCTGGTTGCCATGGAAGAAGGGTCCTCTGTCCCTAATCCTGTCTCAGGGCAACCCCTCTACTTATTCTCTTGAATTTTCCCATCTTACCCACATCAGGACTCCAATTCTGCAATTATCCTCTCTCTCTGAATCATGAATTTCTGGTTCTCCATTGGACCATTCTTGAAGCACACTAAGATGCCTTAATGTACTCATCCAAAGTAAACAAACCAATAAGGTTTCCCTTGACCACAAGTCCTCTATTCACATACAACCACCTTTGCTTCTTTTCTCAGCAGCCCTCTTCAAAACCTGTCTCCACTGCTTCCTCCACCCTTTCGGCTCCCATTCTCTCATCAGCCCCCTCGGTCCAGGCTTTTTTTCCCTCCCCACAACCCTGGTTTTCCTTCTATCTCACTTCTACTCCTTTTTAGTTCCTCCTCCTCTGCTAAATCTCTAAAAGCTGGCAATACCCCAGAATTCTGTCGTCAGGCCCCCTCCTCTATCTGCAGTCTCTTCTGAAATTAACCCACCTAGTCCTTTCAATATCACTACATGCCAATGATTCCCAAGTGGAGCTTTCCTACCCTACTCCCTGCTGAGGCTCTAAACTCCTCTACCAACCACTGACTTACTCAACAAGTCCATGTACATTTCCAATTAGTACCTTAAACAACAGCACACCACAAGAGAACGCTTCATTTCCCCAAATAAGTTCTCCTCACATCTTTCTCATCTCAGGAAATGGCACTGCTATTCCCCAAATTGCTTTAGCCAAAAATCCAGGAATCATCCTGGATTACTTTCTCTTTTACCCCATCACATCTAATCAGAAAGTCATACAGACTCCATCTCCAAAATGCATCCAGACTCCAACCACAGATTACCAGCCCCGCTCTTTCATTAGGCTCTCCCCACGATTTCCTCCTACTGGTCTCCTCACTCCCCCTTTATTTTCCACAGTTCCCTCTCCACAGAAGCCAGAGGGATTGCTTATTTGTTATGTATGTATGTATATATGTATTTTTGAGACAGGGTCTCATTCTGTCACCCAGGCTGGAATGCAATGGCACCATCACAGCTCACCACAGCCTCAACCTCCTGGGGTCAGGTGATCCTCCCACCTCAGTCTCCTAAGCAAGTAAGAAAACAGGCACCCAGCACCACCCCTAGCTAATTTTTGTTTGCATTTTTGGTTGAGATGGGGTTTCGCCATGTTGCCCAGGGTGGTCTTGCGGGGCTCAAGTGATCCGCCCACCTCAGCCTCCCAAAGTGCTAAGATTACAGGTGTCAGCCACCATGCCCAGTTTTTTTTTTTTTTTTTTTTTTTTTTTTTTTTTTTGAGACAGGGTCTTGGTCTGTCACCCAGGCTGCTGGAATGGGATGTCACAATCACAGTTCACCACAGCCTGGAACTCCTGGGATGAAGCAATCCTCCTACCTTAGCTTCCTGGGTAGCTGGGACTACAGATATGCACTACCACGTTCAGCTAATTTTTTACTATTTTTGTAGAGATGGAATCTCACTATGTCGCCCAAGTGGTCTCAAACTCCTGGGCTCAAGCAATTCTCCCGCCTGGCTCCTGAAAGTGTTTGAATTACAAGTGTGAGCCACCACACCCAGCAGGGATTGTGGTTTTGTTTTTGAGACGGGCTTTTGCTCTGTCACCCAGGCTGGAGTACCATGATGCAATCACAGCTCAATGCAGCCTCAACCTCTCAGTCTCAAGTGATCCTCCTGCCTTCTGAGTAGCTGGACTATAGGTGCATGCCACCATGCCCAGTTAATTTTTGTATTTTTAGTAGAGATGGGGGTTCATCATATTACCCAGGCTGGTCTCAAACTCCTGGGCTCAGGCGATTCTCTCACTTCCGCCTGCCAAAGTGCTGGGATTATAGGTATGAGCCACTATGCTGGGACTATGTTTAAGCAGGCATCAGATGATATCACACCAATGCTTCCAGCCCTCCAATGAATTCCCACTGCAAGCAGAATAAAATCCCAACTCATTCCTGTGGCCCTGCCCACTCTCCAACACTAGCACCTGCACCCTCTTCTTCACTCACTAGCCACCTTAGCCTGCCTTCCTCTTTGTTTTTTGTTTTGTTTTGTTTTGTTTTTGAGATGGAGTTTTGCTCTTGTCACCCAGGCTGGAGTGCAGTGGTGTGATCTCGGCTCGCTGCAACCTCTGCCTCCCGGGTTCAAGTGACTCTCCTCCCTCAGCCTCTCGAGTAGCTGGGATTACAGGTGCCTGCTGCCATGTCTGGCTAATTTTTTGTATTTTTCGTACAGAAAAGGTTTCACCATGTTGGCCAGGCTGGTCTCGAACTCCTGATCTCAGGTGATCCACCCTCCTCGGCCTCCCAGAGTGCTGGGATTACAGGTGTGAGCCACTGCACTAGGCCAACCTGCCTTCCTCTTTGAATAAAATCATTCCCTTTCCAGGCTTTGCATTATCTACATCCTCAGAGGCCCCCATGCTGGCTTCTTGGTAACATTCAGTGCTCAGCTCACATGTCACCTTTTTAGGGAGGCATGACCTGGTCAAAATAGCACCTCCTGCCCACCACACCCCTTGCCATTCCCTATGTCCTTGCCTTGTTTTTCATTTTCATAGACTCTTAATCTGAAATGTGATTTTCTCTTGTATTTATTGCCTATGCTGGAATGTAACGTCCATGAAGCCGGTATTGGTGTGCTTTCCTCCCTTAACATTTGGATCAGTGACTGGCAGGACTTTATTTTTATTTTTTCAAATTTTTCCTAAATGTTTTTTTCAAATGCTGAATGAGAGGAGACAGAAAAAGGCATTCAAGATGAGGGACACTGCAAGAGTCAAAAGGAAGATGAAAAAGTTTGATTCATTTTAGTGAGCTGAAGACACTGGCTTGACAAAAGCAGAAAAAGCATAGTGGGAAATGAAATGATGTGGAGAAACCTGGAATCAAACTGAGAAACATCTCAAATTCCAAAGCTAAATAGTCTAGAATTTATGTTGTAGGCACCTGGGAGACACTGAAGCTTTTGAACAAAGAAGTGAATCTTAATGGACACCTGAAGCCTTGAATACTACCAGACCCAAATGTATTGGTTTTTCCTATACATACATACCTATAAAAAAGGTTAATGTATAAATCAGGAACAGTAAAAGATTAGCAACAATAACATAAAAAATAAAGCAATTCAGTAAAATAAGGATCACTTGACACAGGTACTACAATACTGAGACTTACTCCGATAACCAAGACGGTGGCAAATGACTAACGGGCGGGGAGTGTCCACAGTGTGGACACACTGGACAAAGGGAGAATTCATGGAATGAGATGGTGTGAGATTTCATCACACTGCCCAGAATGGCATGCACTTAAAACTGACGAATTGTTTATTTCTGGAATTTTCCATTTAATATTTTTGGACCACGGTTGACCATAGGTAACTGAAACCATGGAAAGCAAAACCATGGAAAAGGGGGAATGCTACATTATGAGAACGGGAACAAGAAAGGGGAGGGCAGCCAGGTCACCAACCATCCAAGACGGTGAAAGGAAGGTGAGTCCACAGTGATTCTAAGGTTTTAAGCCATGTAACTAGGAAGATGGTGATTGAAACGGAGAAACTGGAAGAGAGAGTAAGATTCTGGGCTGTGGTTCCAGAAAGTCAATCTCTGGGAACAAAGACACAGATTAGGCAGCTGGTTCATTAACCCTTCTTCAGTGCCGGAGCACTCAGCAAATCACCACATTACTGACTTAGCCGGCTGTCTCCACCATGACATCAGTGTGAGAGTGAGAATTGTCACTTATCTCTAATTCCTGGTGCCTGAAATGTTACTATAGTCAAAACTTTGTTGGCCAAATTACTGGTGCTAAGGAGATGGCTGAAACTGTGAGAATGAGGCAGTTCTCAAAGGAAAAAAAAAAAACTGAGCTTTGGGGAGTTGTCTTCAGTTAGAGGCTGTGAAGCAGAAAAGGAGTGAGGAAACAAAGTGGAGATCAGACAATGAAGTAAGGGAAATTTGACAGAAATGAGAAAAACAAGTGTTTTTAAGTCCAACAGCACAAATGCAACACTAATAAAAGCACACAGTCATTTATAAGCACACTGAAGTCAGCAATATTTAAATAAAACTTGGGAACATGCAAATATCACTCCTACCATAAGAATTTTGCTTGGACTTTCATCATCATTCACACCACAGGTTCTTTTGGATGCTCGCGATTTTGGTAAATCATCATCTGTATCTACTTCATCAGGTGAAGATAACTGCCATCTTTCAGCAAAGGTGAGTGTCCTCTCATCAGGCGAAGAGGCCTCGCTCCAGGTGACATCATGTGTCATGGCGTGGTCTGTGACTACAGGGAGTGGAGATGCTGATGGTGTGCTGGGTTGTCCACTGTCTCCAGAGCTCTTCCGTGGGGACTGAAAATCTGCTGGAGGTGCACCGCTAGAGGACAGCTTACTTTGCAAGAAATGTTTCAAACGAGTTTTTCTAGGAAAACTGTTTTTCATGATGGCATTCCGGAGCTGAGACTCCTCTGCAATCACATACACTCGGCAGCGGCCCCTGGTCACGGCGGTGTAGACATGCTGCCAGTGCTGGCGGCCCGCCTTCCCCACCACATAGACAACTGTTTGCTCCTCGGACCCCTGGGAGGAAAAATATGGTGTGAAGACTAAATGCTATAAAACAGGTTCAGACAGTTTACAGACAAGGAAAGGAGACAACTCCTCAAAGTGCTCTCAAGCACTTCTACCTGGCCAGACTATTATTATGTGTCCATCTTACGGGTTCCATTTTTATTCATCCTCCAGGAACTCTAAACACACTGCTAAACATGCTGCTAAGTTCAGGTCTCACAGGTTCACAACTGGCTTGTAGAAACCCAGCAGCAAACTTTAAAGACTGCATGCAGTACTAAATCTTTCCTAATAAAAGACTGAAATGATGGTACAGGCTTCATGTGTAAATGTGTTGACCCATTACTACATATAATGGAAAAATATGAAAACTTCAGCCAGTAATAGTAAATATATAGATATATATGTAAATATATGTATATAAAATGTTACATATAATGATAAAATATGGAAATTTTAAGTAGCAAGTAATAGGTGAATATATATTATATACTTATATAATATATACACAGTTGGCATACTATTTTCTGAACATCAAAGATACTTTAAAACAACATTTTAAAAACCATATCTCTCTCTCTATATATATATAGATATATAGACACACACATATAGAATGGTCACAACTGTATAGCAATATAGTTTTTCTGATCCAAAACAAGTATATAAAAAAAGAACATAGCTATGTACAATGAAACAAAACAAGTCACAAAAAAGGAGATAAATTCTACCAAATTTTTTATTAATGTCTCCAAATGGAGGGCCTATGGATGATTTTTTTTCTCCTACTTGTCTGTATTTTTCCATTGTTGGGCAACTTATTTCTTTTATCAAGATAAACAAAAAATAAAACAATGAACCTTTGTCTTTTAACAAAAAATTGGATAGGCAAGAGAAATACTCAATGTCATCGTGGGACTGTAAGAAAACAATTTCAAGTTTGAGGGCTACTCTTAGTCCTATATTCTGAAATCAGTGGATCCAGTGCCAACAGAGACAAAGAAATGGTTTATACCATTATCTCCCCCATTGCTCTGACATTGCTCCTGCCAAAGGAAAAATTGTGGGAAGACAACTGACAAGATGGGGCAAGTGAAAAATACACATCCACTGCAAATAAACTCTTGCTCAGCAAGCTCTTCTATCTCCGTAGACAGAGAGTTTGAAGCAGCTTCTTAGATTGTAAAAGTTTGATAACCACATCTTTCCAATGTTGCTGGGTCTCAGAAATTGACATAAATGGTACTTGATTACATACATTTCCACAGATATATGGTACCACTCTTCACCTTGGACTTATATTGTGCATTCTCAAATATGAAAATATCTACCTAAACTCAACTAACCTAGTTCTTAATTATCAAGTGACACTGAGAAAAATATAGTTATAATAGTAGATATACTATTATTAATACTTAATGTTCTCATTATCAGTCTCCCTGTACCTTCTCTTGCCCAATCCATCATCCTCATGGCAGCCACAGTGATATTTGTAAAATGCAAATCCAATCACATTAGACGCTGCTTAAAACCTCTAATGGCTCGCAGGGACTCCAAATAAAGTCCTAACCCCTTAATGTGTTTGTAAAGCCCTTTGAGAGCCAGCTTGGCCCTGCTCCTCTCCCTCTTTTTTTCCCTTTCTTTTCCATGAACCATGCTCCACCCAGCACAAGGGACTTCCAGGTGGTCCTGTCAGCATTCCTCAGTCCATGGCCTTGATCTGGCCCGTGTCTGGAGTAGCCGCCCCATCTATTACTCTCCAGCACCTGTACTTCCTCTATCACAAGCTGTACTGACCCTAAGCTCCGTGAAGGCAGAGCTTCACCTTTATCCCACTCACCGTTCTTTCTCCAGTACCTCACTGAGTGAACGATGATTAAAAATTAAAATGTCGGCCTGGCGCAGTCACTCACGCCTGTAATCCCAATACTTTGGGAGGCCGAGGCGGGTGGATCACGAGGTCAGGAGATCAAGACCATCCTGGCTAACACGGTGAAACCCCGTCTCTACTAAAAATACAAAAAATTAGCTGGGCGTGGTGGTGGGCGCCTGTAGGCCCAGCCACTCGGGAGACTGAGGCAGGAGAATGGTGTGAACCCGGGAGGAGGAGCTTGCAGTGAGCCGAGACCGCGTCACTGCACTCTAGCCTGGGTGGTGAGGGAGCGAGACTCCATCTCAAAAAAAAAAAAAAAAAAAAAAAAAAAATTAAAATGTCATGCTACAGCAGCCGAAGGACTGCCATCCCTGGAATTCTGTACTCCAAGATGGTACTTAAGTCTACCTCAGAAAGACACAGACACCTAACTTCACCTTGATAACCTGCTATAAATAATTTCCCCATTGCTTTAAATCTCCTTGAATCATCAGAACTGTCAAACTTCTTAAGGAGGTAAGTTTCCTATATTTACTTTTAATTATGTATATGTCTATTCTATAAATTGGTTCTACAACTCAACAACTTCTTTGAAGAGCCACAAAACCTTCAACAGCTCCCCATTTCACTCAGAGTAAAAGCCAAAGTCCTTAAAATAGTCTAGAATAGCACTGTCCAATACAAATATAAAACAAGTCATATATGTAGCTTAAAATTTTCTAGTAGTCTCATTAAAAAAGAAATGGATAGAATTAATGTTAATAATATACCTGTATTTTACTTAAGCTAACATATCCAAAATATTATCATTTTAAAATATAATCAATGTTAAATTATTAATAAAAGACTACATCTTTGAAATTCTATATTTTACATACCCAGAACAGTACAATTTGGATACTAAATTTTCATCAGAAATACTTTATCTATTTCTAGAGTTCATAAAATTTGTAGTTGAAAAAGAAGATTCACATACCCAAGTTGTTCCAAACATAGTTTTTCCAACATACAGAAGTTTTCCAATGACTGTATCTAGTAACTTTTGTTTTGTTTATTTGTTTTTGTTTTTGAGACAGGGTCTCACTCTGTCACCTGGGCTGGAGTGCAGTGGCGCAATCTCGGCTTATTGCAGCCTCCAGCTCCCAGGCTCTGGTGATCCTCCCACCTCACCTCCCTGAGTAGCTGGGACTATGGGTTCATGCCACCATGTCTGGCTAATGTTTGGTATTTTTTTGTAGAGATGGGGTTTCACTATGTTGCCCAGGCTGGTCTTGAACTCCTGGGCTCAAATGACCCGCCCACCTCAGCATCCCAAAGTACTGGGATTACAGGTGTGAGCCACTGTGCCCAGCCTAGTATCCAGTTTTTAAATTAAAATTCAGTTTTTCAGTCACTCTAGCCACATTTCCAGTGCTCAATAGCTATGCGCGGCTAGTGGCTAACATACTAGATAGTGCAGGCCTTCAAATGCTCTAGGAGGTGACCTGGCCCCACCATCCTCCTGCCCTCTTTACCTCATATTAATTTTCCTGTCTCATTTCCTATCAGTCTCCTACAGTGGCTGCTTTGCTATTCCTGCTCCTCAACTATACCAGACAGACTCCCACCTTAGAACCCTGCCCTTGGCTATTCCTCAACCTAGAATGCTCCTGTCCCAGATATACTCACATGGCTAACTTCTTTTCCTTAGTCCCAGCTACTCAGGAGAATGGCGTAAACCCGGGAGGCGGAGCTTGCAGTGAGCTGAGATCCGGCCACTGCACTCCAGCCTGGGAGACAGAGCGAGACTCCGTCTCAAAAAAAAAAAAACAAAAACAAAAACAAAAAAAACACAAAATCTTTGGATAAAATGCTATCTTCTCAATGAGGCTTACACCGACATTCTATTTAAAATCACAATTGCACCCACTCCCACCTCTTTTCCACAGGATTTGCTACCTTCTAACATAACAAAGAGTTTTTGTTCTTGTTCTTGTTTTTCTTTTTATTTTATTTTTATGATTGTGTCTGTCTCTATCCCCTTCCCCACCAAATTTAAGCTTCACAATGGCAAGAATCTTTGTTTTATACACTGGCCTATACTAAACACCAAGAACAGAGCCTGACTCAGTAAGGATTTGTTGAACTGAATTGAACTTGGAAGAAACAGTGTGTTGATATAAGGTAACAATCATGGGCCGGGCGCGGCGGCTCACGCCTGTAATCCCAGCACTTTGGGAGCCCGAGGCGGGTGGATCACGAGGTGAGGCGATCCAGACCATCCTGGCTGACATGGTGAAACCCTGTCTCTACTAAAAATATAAAAAATTAGCCGGGCGTGGTGGTGGGTGCCTGTAGTCCCAGGTACTCGGGAGGCTGAGGCAGGAGAATGGCGTGAACCTGGGAGGCGGAGCTTGCAGTGAGCGGAGATTGCCACTGCACTCCAGCCTGGGTGACAGAGCGAGACTCTGTCTCAAAAAGAAAAAAAAAAAAGAAAGATAACAATCATGAATGTTCTTAGAGCTAAGAGATGCTACTTCAACCATGAAATAAGAACCAGAATATCTACTCCAACCTCAACCCAGTAATAATAAAGACACCTTTACTCTTCATTCGTTCTTACAGAAAAACTGGATTGTAAATTTAAGGAAATCTCTCAGAAAATAGAGCAAAGTTAATGAGAAGGAAAATAGGACAATTTGATAAGAAATTTAGGTAACAAATTCTGGAAGTCTAATATGCACATATTAGGAATTCTAGAGAGACAGAACGGAAGAAACTGAGAACAAGAAAATTTCCTAAATGTGAAGGATGGCATCATAGAATCCATGGAAGAAATTTCTTCAGGACCCGAGCCAGGAATATTACTCTGTCTTTACCTGGGGAACTTTGGTCTTAAGGAAACTTAAAGCCAAATCTGCAATCTACATGAGCAAACAGGGAAGCGGGCATGGCTGCATTCCAACCACCCCGGCAGGAACTGTTTTATCATCCTTAACTTTGTTTTTCACTTGACATCCTTTCTACACATACATATATATATATATGTATGTATGTGTATGTGTGTGTGTGTGTGTGTGTATATATATATATATATATATTTTTTTTTTTTTTTTTGAGATGGAGTCTCCCTCTGTTGCCTAGGCTGGAGTGCAGTGGCACAATCTCAGCTTGCTGCAACCTCTGCCTCCCAGGTTCAAGTGATTCTCATGCTTCAGCCTCTCGAGTAGCTGGGTTTAGAGGTGCTCACCACCACGCCCAGTTACTTTTTTTGTATTTTTTAGTAGAGATGGGGTTTTGCCATGTCGGCCAGGGTTGGTCTTGAACTCCCGACCACAGATGATCCACCCACCTTGGCCTCCCAAAGTGCTGGGATTACAAGCGTGAGCCACCATACCCCACCCTTTTTTACCTCTAAAAAAAAAAAAAACAGGTGAATTGTGGGCATTTTTAATAAGCCATTTCAAATTCTTTTTGGAACCGAGATGGGGATAAGTTAATAAATAAATCCCCACCCACTTAAAAAAAAAAAAAAACTCTATGCTAATTAATGTTTGTTTACTAGTAGAAAATTTGGGCTGACCTAAATTTTTCTGCACAAAAATGAGGGTTGGGCCAGGTGCAGTGGCTCATGCCTGTAATCCCAGCACTTTGGGAGGCCGAGACGGGTGGATCACAAGGTCAGGAGTTTGAGACCAGCCTGACCAACATGGTAAAACCCTGTCTCTACTAAGAATACAAAAATTAGCCAGTCATGGTGGCATGTGCCTATAATCCCAGCTACTTGGGAAGCTGAGGCAGGAGAATCACTTGAACCTGGGAAGCGGAACTTATAGTGAGCCAAGATCGCACCACAGTTCTCCAGCCTGGGCGACACAGCTAGACTGTTTCAAAAAAAAGAAAAAATGAGGGTTGATGCAACCTTTACATTAAAGCAACATACCAACAGCAGAGAAGGAAGCTCAAAACAAAGAGATACATAACAGAGTCACTAATAACAGATGAGAATTCAAGGGTATTAAAATAAAGCATAAAGGCAAGTTGCACTGAACTCAATACGCTGTCCTAGAATAGCAAAAGGACATTAATGGAAAAACTGGTGCAATTCGAATATGCATAGTTTAGTCAGCAGTCTTACAGCAATAGTAATTTCTTAGTTTTGATGAATATGCCACAGTCATAAAATGTTAAACACCAGGGAAAGCTGGGTGAAGGGTATATGAAAACTCTCTGTCGTATCATTCAACTCTTCTGTAAAACTAACAATATTCCCACGTAAGTTAGGGGGAAAAAAAAGAAGAAAGATTGCCTCACAAAGATGGAGGGAAGAGGATACATTTGTCAAAACTCATCCAACTTTATAATGAAACCATATGTAAATTATACCCCACAAAGCTGATAAGGCCAAAAGTAAAAAATAAAAGCTAGTTGCAAAAGTATAGAAACAAGATGATACCATTTACATAAACCTCAGTAACACAGAAAACAATCATATCTATTGCTTCTACATGAATAGGAGTGATATATACCAAATTGAGGGCAGAAGTCACTTCGGAGGAAGGCGGGAGGCAGGCCCAGGACTAGGGCAAGGCAAGTGAGGAACTCACCTCCAGTACAAAATTTAAGGGGTTGCCAAGAAACTCAGCAATCAAGATAAATCAAGATATTTTAATGTAACAGTTTTGTAAATCAAAATTAAGGCACAAAAGGATTCATGATGAACAAAATATCAGAACTTAACCAAAGATAAGACGAGTACAGTGCCATGCCAAGCCATACTGGAGACTCAGGCAGGGAGGGGAAGACCTAAAGGAGGAGACTCTACCTATAAATGCCTTCATTTCTAAAAATAAAGAGAGCTCTGGAGCACAAAAGAGCAAAAGGCTGGCGTCTCTATATTATGTTCTGTACTTTCATGTATTTTGTTTCCTAATTTTTGTTTGCTAATAAGTGTAACAAAAAATTATGAAAACAATGCAAGGTGCTGTAAGGTTGATAAATTATTTAAAGGGTTTTATGAAAGTCCCCTCTTACCTGAAAAGTGTGAATAGTTCTTGCCCATGCGTGTTTTATGCGACAATATTTCATCAGCTTCTTAAAATCCACAGTTACTTCCAGGCCAGCCATATTATTAATGGTCAAAGATCTTCTCATTCCAAAAGTTACATCAGTTACATCCTGTCACCAAAACAAAGAACTCTTTTTCATACCTTCAAATATGTTCTACGTTCAAGTATGTTCAAAGATATTCTATCTTTGGGTCAAACATAAAATGTAAGAATTACAATTACAATTAAGAATTTCAAAAGGCTTAAAATTTGCATTTCAGCACAAACTGAATATATCTATACCCAAATATTTTAATAAACACAAATATAAGTTTTCAGTCTTTGAAACTTATCTTCAATTTGACTCTGAAGAACAGTCTGTTATTTCTTATTTTGAAGTCTATATATTTCATTTCTTATATTGACTACATAAGTCTGAGTAGATTCTTTGCAAAGTTTGCTTTTCCTCACAGCTTTCAAGGAGGGTATCTACACTGTGAGAATAAATACAAGGCAACCACTTCTATAGTTTGTACATTTAAGCAGCAACAAAGGAAATGATGCTTTTTAAATATATGTCTCGTTTATACCTTGTTTTTTGTTATTCAAGTACTTCAACTTTATTAAAAATGTTTCTTCATAAAATCTTCTAGAAAATATAAGAAGCAGCACTTCCCAACTCACTTTATGAGGCCAGCATTATTCTGATACTAAAGCCAGACGGGACATTACTAGATAACTACCCATATCCTTCATAAAAATGGATGCCCAAAATCCTTAACAAAAATCATGAAACAAGAATGTCAACTCTGATATCCTTAGATTCTGAATCAATCCTAGGACAATAAAATAACCAAATATATCTCTAATTAGTTAAAAGACATTATCTTCTGTTTTCACTTACATTCGTTATGAAAAATATTTCTCCATTGCACAGTCGAACATTACTTTCAAAGTCATGCTTATTTTTAGCAAAGTCATGCTTATTTTTAGCAAAATCATGAAGAGTACCAGAAAAGTCTTCACCACTGGTGTCTAGATCATTATTTTGCTGACTTCCAGAGATATTTTCAGGGAGTAAGTCTGAGAGGTATGCATTCCTAGTACAACAAATTTTATCACCAATTCCAAACACAAGTCTGTTCTGATGGTCTCTGGGATAGAAAATGATAACATATAATCAAAGTTTGGAAAGTCTCCATTTCATTTGTTCAAGCATTAACTCCTACTCAGACTCGATTCAATTATCAGAATAATTCCCATATTTTCTTTACAACACTTTCATTCTCCAATGGGCAACAAGAAATCAGGCTCCCATAGCTGTCGTCTGATTATTTATACATACTCTCTGCAGCGCCTCAAACTCAACGACATCTCCCAGTCAAATTTTTTCCAGTTAGAAATTTTGGCTTAAATGCTGATGCCTCTCCTCCCCCTTACATTCTAAAGGTTACCACAAATCTTGATTTTTTTTCCTTTAAAATTAATCCTCTGCTCTCCAATCTCTCTTATTCATTACGCTATTTGAGGTCTTTTTGAGGTCTTACAGCACTTATACACATTTCTATTATAATAATTATGATACTGTATCAGTACAACAGCAGCAAATTGAGGAAGTGGTGGTGATAGGCCAGCTATTGCACTGACTGCTTTAGGTACATTATTTCATTTCATTCTTACTACAACTCTGTAAGGGAAATTCTGTATCCATACCTGCTTTTACAGACGTGAGAGGGAAACGACCTGGCCCATCATCGCAGTTCCTGGGACCCTGGGTATATGGCCTCAAGCCCATGCTTTCTGGCCTCTTGCTGGGCTACCTGACAGATTTTTTGTGTGTCTTCCCTCAGAAGACAGGCACTCCACCTGTATCTTATACATATCTAGAATGTCTATACTTAGTGCAAAGCAGGTATTGGTCAATTCAAGAGAAATGAATTAATTTTTCCTATGTATGACCACAGTGGCTTGTCTACACTCATGTTTCTCTGACAGACAGACATTCACTAAGTTGCTCTCTGCAGGCATCCTGTTGCCAAGGTTCTCAGAAACACTACACACATACTTTTTAAAATTCCCCTGCGCTCCCCATGCTTATCTTGGAGAAGCTGAAGGCTGCTAAGGTTGAAACCAAAAAAATGTCACTCCTAATTTTTCTTTTTATTCCACTCATTACTAAAATATCAATTCCCAAGGATGTATTCATACATTGTATTTAATTGAAGAGATCATTATATTTCACAAATGGAAAAAAAGCTATTTTTAAATATATGGAAATAGGTGACAAACATCAAAGCGAAGAAAAAAACAGCAAATCAAAGGACTCCCCTTAAAAGTTTCAGTTCTCGAAGACACTTACTTGTTGAGGTGGCCTGTGTAGTGTTTGCAGCAGCAGTCGTTAATTAGATCACAGTCTTGCCTGAAACACACGAAAATGCAGGGGTCACCTTAATGGTACCTGCTACAGGTTTACTTTTGTTATCAACAATTATGACATACTAGATTCTACAAAAAGTTTCCAAGACTTTCTCTAGGAAATAGTATTTTTGTAGTTTTTTGTTTTGGTTTTGGTTTTTGTTTTGGTTTTGGTTTTTGTTTTGAGACACGGTCTTGCACTGTTGCCCAGGCTGCAGTGCAGTGGCACCATCTCAGCTCACTGCAACCTCCAACTCACACGTTCAAGTGATTCTCCTGCCTCAGCCTCTCAAGTAGCTGGGATTACAGGTGTGCGCCACGATGCCTAGCTAATTTTTGTATGTTTAGTAGGCAGAGGGTGCTCACCATGTTGGCCAGGCTGGTCTCAAACTCCTGACCTCAAGTGATCCGCCCACCTTGGCCTCTCAAAGTGCTGGGATTACAGGTATGAGCCACTGAGGCCAGCCTGTAGTTTTTATCTTAATATAAGTTTTTGTTCCATTCAGAGTCCCCATGAACTTCTAAATATAATACTTGGTGGAAAGAGCTCTGTTTAGAAAGTGCCCTCTGCCATGTCTAACAAAGATATACCCCAAAATAAGAAAGAGAATTAACAGTGATGAAATATTGGAATCTCCCATCCAAATAGGATCTATATTAATAAGTTATGAGATTTAAAAGCTAGATTAAAAATATTAAAATATTTTAAATGCTTTACCTTCTAAATGCAATAAATTGTGATGTTTTTGCATTTTGCAAGTCATTTTCTTGCAGTAAAGTTTTAACTGCAGAATATAAACCTAATAATTCAAGAGAAAAAAGTTAACACAGAAAATCACCAAATTATAATACAATTTCTACGAAGAAACTAATTTGGAATTCCTGGTAAGGGGCCCTGGGAAAATCTCTCACCAAATGGAATACAAGTTCACCATGGGAATGTCAACCTCATTCCCCACATCAGCCAGGGCAATAGGAAAGGGAATGAAAAGAAGGGTTCCAAGACAACCCACCCTCAACAGAGAGGTCAACCCCTGGCCAGGACAGTTCTCCATTTGTAATAGACTCACTGTGTATTTGCTGATGGTTTATGAACACTGAATTTAAGAAATAAACAGGAGTACAAAGTGTGTAACAGCATGACTAATGTAAAACATCCTGTTTTAAGTTCTTGTGATCATATTAGTAATGAGTTACACAACTTGACAATATACAGGCCTTATATGTTATATCACTTAATATGCAGGACACCCACATGTGGTAGGTGCTGTTATATTCAGAGCTGATATTCAACTGGCACGTACTTGTCTAAAACATAGCAATACTTCCGTATTAGCTGGAAAACAGCTACTCCCCTAACAACACAATGCTCTACTCCCCACCCCAACCATCTCTTTCCTTCTCCCCAGACCTCCCCATGATCTAGCAACTAAAAGGTTAACCCTGGCATAGTGGGGGCATCCATTCCAATGATGCTCATGCCCTACAGCCATTGGAGAGTCTCACTTCTGATGACATCCATATTGTGAATGTGAAAACTAAGGCTCATGGAAGTACAAGCATTTTCCCATGTGTGTTTCCCGAGTAGCAGAAGAATCACAAGGGAATAAAAAAGCCCATGCCTCGTGATGCCCTGCTCTGGGAAGACAAATTTAGCTGCCTGCTGAGCCCTTCATTTTTCAGACGAAGGAAGGATTACCGCTAGAAAACGGCCAAGACTCAGCTCACCCTCATCCAACCCCTGGCTTCTGGAGCAGGAATTTCAAAAGGTCTCCCAGGATACTGTTATTTTTTACATGTACAGGATGGCACTGTTCCATATCTTGCTTTTTTCACTTTCTCCAAATCTTACAGATTGATGTGTACAATGTATTTTATTAATTCTGAGATATACATTTTTCTCACATTTTAGCATCTCTGAAATTCTAGCCCAAATATGAATCCTGTCTTAGGTCTTAGTACTTTGTAATAATGGGCATAATTTACTTAATAACTTAATTATTAGTGAAAAAGTACTATATGCTTCTCTGAGGAATAGTTACTCAATTTCCTTGAAGAAGAGACTAATTTTCCAGCAGAAGTTTTCAATTTAGAAAAGCAGCATCAGGTAAGCTCTGCTACCAGTCTAAAATGGACCATTTTTTAAAAAAGTATATTCTCATTAATGCAAAGAATGGGTACCAGAAATAAAACCAACAATATTTTAGGTAGAATTAAGTGAAGTGGCAAAGAAAGAGATCTGTTTAACTAAGTCTCATTTTCCTCATCTGTAAATAGGACTTACTATTAACTAAGCTGTGAGAATAAACATTAGCTATTAATTATTTAACATACATTTATAAGTCACAAAACAATATGTAGCTTACAAACCAATTTATGTAAAACTGAAATAAATATGTTTGTATATGGATACAATAAGGTTAAAAGGATAAACACCAAGCTTTTACTGTGTGTGTGACCTTAATGGGATTGTCCTGGGGGAAGAAGAGAAAGGAAAATTACCAGGGAACATTAATTCTTACTTCAAACATTCCTGTATCATTGACTTTTTTTTTAAGGAGTATTGTTTCTCAAACCATTGGCCCCCACAATATAAAGCAATCTTGCAACAAATTTCATCAGTCACTAGTAAGTATTCAGTTAGGTCTACTTGATTCTTTGTACTCTGATATTTGAAAATATATTTCTATTTGTTTACTTTTTAATTATCTGTTTCCCACACTAGAATGAAAGCACAATAACCTCAGGGACAATCTTTTTAATCTTTTCCTCTGCTTCATCTATTGTATCTAGTATATAACAGGAGCTTAATAAGTATTTGCTGAATGAAAAATAGAAAGAAAAAAATAGTTTCTACAATAAATTTTAAAAAGCACATTATAGAACACTATGTATGATCTCATTTATTTAAATACATTGTTGTAACATGTGAATGATCACTAACCCAAGGGAAATGAGATTGGGGACACACACTGAGGGGAAAAGGCTAACAGATAAAGTTGTATGTCATCACTTTCACATACACAGTGAAAGTGGTTAAGTGGGAAGGATATACCTTTGAGAACAGTGGCAACTACAAAAAGTCCTCAATAATAATCATTTAAACCTTTAATAAGTCAATTTTGAGAAAACCATTACACCATCTTTAAAAGGTTTGCTAGGTGAGTTTATAATGAAAATAAAGATCAATAGATAGGTTCAATCTATTTAAATAAATTCACTTGCAATAGCTAATTTAATAACATCTATTAGTCACAACAAACTGACATTTATAGAGTGTCTCATAACTGATGAATGCCCTCAACCCTCATAATAGCTCCACAGGGAGTTCCACTATGGTTCCCATTTTACAAATGGTTAAGTAACATGACACAGGTCATATACATAAAGGAGAAGACTTCCTGTTCCACATTCGTTCTCAACCCTGTCCTGCTGTCGTTCTAACATCCATAATTGGAAGTCATGCTTCTACTCATTTGATAAAACAGAACTATTAGGAATTAAACTTGGCAACAGTTTGAGTCACAATTTTTGTTTCAGAAACAAAATAAAAGTACTTGCTTTTATTAGCATTGAGTATTTGTATTCAAAATGAATGTATTTCCTTTTCAAATTGCAAGGAAGGAAAAACTTCATTAATTAAGACTTACTTTCTCCTAAATAAACTTGAATTATTGGGGCTTTGCTTTATTTTAAACGAAATCACCTACATCCATTTATTCACTCAACAAAATTTACAGAGCATTTATGTGTCAAGAGCTTACTTCTTTATAAAATTCTAGAGTATTCTGCTTTTGATGATTACTAAGTCAGTTCATTTATTTTCAATGTCTCTTTTTTTGCTAGCAATATTTCTCTTTACCATCAAATTATAACTAGTCATTTAATAACTATGTTATAAAACTTAAATACTTATACTTAACCCTACATCTCATAGAAGTTTATACTTACAAGAGTGATGATTAGTTTTAGATGACTGAGAACTGGCATCCTCTTCTGGGAGTCTGACAAAAATAAATGTCTTATCTTGAATTGAGATGGGTAATGTCGGATTATCAGAGATATTTAGTTCTGCATCAAATTTTGGAAACTGGCGTCTTGAGATTCTTGAATAAAGATAACACACACACGCAAAGAACATTATCATCCAAAAATGTCTTCATATATGATCAGAGCTAATGTCCTATAATAATTAGTATCTATTAATAGATAACAGAGAGAAAGGGTCATCCAGGTATGCATTATAAATAGTAAATGAGTTTTATAATAGAAGACAACAAAGTTATGGTACTACATGTTAGCAATCAGTCCTTAGCAAACTAATAGGATCAGGAAAAAAAAATTATCAGAGGGTTTACTAGGCACCATTCTGAAAACCTGGTCTATTTATCTCCAGACCACAAAAGAACCATGCAAGGAAGGTATTATCCTTATTTCACAGGTAAACAATGTGAGGTTTAGTCAAGTATAGTGGGTTGCCCAAGGCCACAAAAATAGAAAACAGGAGAATTGGGAGGCAAATAGGCCCATTTTACTCCATATCCCTTTCTATTTAAATTAATTTGAACTGGTTTTCCACATGTTTACACTATATTCTCTTCCTTTCTTCTCTGTATATTCCACATATAATCCCAGTTTCCCAACTGAACCAAGTATCCACATCTAGTTGCTTCTATTCCTTCCTCATCCTTCTTTCATTCTTATATTTTCCAAGACTAGCAAATCATATCAGAAAACAGAGTAAGGTATGGTTATTTGGAAGAAGACTGACTCCTTGATCAGACCTAACAGCAGCCTGGTCATCAGAGGTGGTGGTACCCTACTGCGTCTTCTTCACCCTTTCCCAAACAAAAGTGGAAAGGAACAGAGAGGGAATGAGGCTATTCTTGCTGGCGATAGCCCAGATTTAATTGGGACCTTAAGAATCATCACAGATTTCCTGTTTTGCTTCTGACCCAAGGCATGTAGCACCTTCTATCTCCAGGAGCTTTCCCCTGGTGTATAGCAGGGATTCTTCACAGTCAATAAATATTTGAGCATTATGATTAGGACAAAATGATGAAAGGAGCATAGCTAGAACCAAATGATATTTAAAGTGTTACTAAAAAGAACTCCTGAGTTTCAGATAAAATTGAGTTCCGAGACATCTAATATGCTTTAGATTCCTCCAAGTTTCTTGGACTTTAAAATGACTAACCATCTACCAAAAATGGGGTGGTCTTTAGGTAGAAGCAGAAAGATTACAGGAAGAGAATATTCTACATCCAACTCCATTAGTTTTCTTAATGTCTTAATATGAACCCACAGTCTACCCTATTCCTGTCAATTCCTCCTCTACTCCCACAGTTTTATCCACCAAGGTAGACAGAGGCTTAGAGAAAGTAGGTTTTCAATATTCTAGTTCAAGCTTGTCTGGCCCACGAGCCACATGAGGCCAAGTATGGCTTTAAATGCAGCCCAACACAAATTCATAAACTTTCTTAAAACATTATGAGATTTTTTTTACAATTTTTTGAGACAGAGTCGCGCTCTATCACCCAGGCTGGAGTGCAATGGTGCGACCTCGGCTCACTGCAACTTCTTATCCAGGCAGGGTTCAAGTCATTCTCCTGCCTCAACCTCCCGAGTAGCTGGGATCACAGGCACCCACCACCATGCCCAGCTAATTTTTGTTGTTGTTGTTGTTGTTGTTGTTGTTGTTGTTGAGATGGAGTCTTGCTCTGCTGCCCAGGCTGGAGTGCAGTGGCGCGATCTCAGCTCACTGCAAGCTCCGCCGCCCAGCTTCACGCCATTCTCCTGCCTCAACCTCCCAAGTAGCTGGGACTACAGATGCCTGCCACCACGCCCAGCTAATTTAATTTTTTGTATTTTTAATAGAGATGGGGTTTCACTGGGTTGGCCAGGCTGGTCTCAAACTCCTGACCTCAGGTGATCCGCCTGCCTCATCCTCCCAAAGTGCTGGGATTACAGGCATGAGCCACCGTGCCCGGCTTAGGATTTTTTTTTTTTTTTTTTTTTTTAGCTTATTAGCTATCATTAGTGTTAGTGTATTTTATGTGGGGCCTAAGACAATTCTCCCAGTGTGGCCCAGGGAAGCCAAGAGATTGTACACTCTTCTTCTAGTTTCTGCTACTTAGGAGATGTTCAAGCAACAAAACATTTTGTAAAAAAGAGTAAAAACCAGAGATACATTTTGGTACAATGACTAACATAGACTCAGTATTCAAAGGTCCCATTGTATCTAGAGATTTTAATACAGTCACACCGATTAATGATAGGGATATGTTTTGAGAAATGCATCATTTGGCAATGTTCATTGTTGTGTGAATAGCATAGAGTGCACTTACACAAACCTAGATGGTATAGCCTAGGCTACACATCTAGGCTATATGGTACAGCCTATTGCTCCTAGGGTACAAACCTGCACAGCCTGTTACTGTACTGAATGCTGTACCCAATTGTAACACAGTGGTATTTGTGTATGTAAACATATTTAAACATAGAAAAGGTACAGTAAAAGTATAGTTTTATAATCTTATGGCACCACTGTCATAGATGCAATCTGTTGTTGACTGAACACTATGTGGCGCATGACTGTATTAAAATAAATATCATGAAATAATAATGACTGTGATTTTCATATGTATGGATTATGGAGAAATCAAATGTCTGAGCTGACAGAGGATAACTCCAAAGGCTTATGCAAAGATGAAAGGAAGCGAAGGGTTCTTTTCTATTTAAGGGAAGTAAGATGCCATGGGTGCCTCTAGGATTCATCTAGGAGTGAAATACCACATTCAATTCTTTTGCTTTCAGCTTTCTCCCAAAAAAATTAGGGGATATTTCTTCCCCAATTCTCCCTTGCATGTATTTCCAAATATCTATTCCCCTTGGGCTTATTCTAGTCCTTAAGCTTAATACAATTTTAATTCATATACATACTTTTAAAATCAGGAAACCTCATCCATTTTTAAATTTCAATAATAACATATGCTGGACCAGTAATGAAAAACATTAACTTTGCTTTTCTAACTGTAGGGCAAAAGGATTATAGTTGAAGGATGGAAGAGTTTTGCTAAAAGGTATAGTAAATGTATTGTACTAAATCATTCTAATTCAAATGCCATTTTTTAAAATTTCTAATACAAGAGACAGAAAATGCAAACTCTTAGTAATATTATACCTTGTAGCATTGTCCACAATTAGCTGAGATTCTGCTCTATGGTTTGTCTTTAGCTCAATAGCACAATTTCTTGACTTTAGAGTCTCAAAAAGATCTTTCAGCAAGTTACCAGGTTCAATACTGGGTAACTGTCTAATGTCACCTAAAAGAAAAAAAAAAAAAAGATATAGTAGGAAGACTTACTCTGAAAAAAAATACCCCCAAGATTGTTTAAAATTATTTAAGAGTTTAAAGTTAAATATTTTACAAAAAACAACATTTAAACAGTATAAGATATAAAAATAGTAGTAACACAATAAGGTGACAAAATCTAAATTGAACATCTTTCATACCTATAACCACAAGGAAACTGGGTAGAGGCATATGTTTTAGTCAACATATTGGGGGGGGGGGGGGGAATGAGCCTTAGACATTGTAGTTAGTCCCTTTTTCAATCATGTTCAATGTCTTACTGAATGTGGAAGAATCTATAGCCTCAAATAGATAAAATAAGTGTACAAAATATACAACAAATACATGCATTTGATAACAGATACATTCCAGTAATCTTATAGTGATGTTCTGCTCTATTAAAAATATTTTTTGCTTGCAACAAATAAGCCCTAAATATAAGAAAAACATGTACTGGGGGAAGCAGAGATAAGGCTTAAGCCATTAATAGAATCAACTGCTTAAAATACATCCTCAAGTACCTAAAAAAAAAATAGTTTTTATATACAACTTGATTCTCCAATTGTGATTTTATTTTTTTCTCCACTAAATCGTATGTTCTACAAAGCATGACAACCCAAGAGAACCTAACTGAATCTTATCAGAATTGGAAGAACTTAAGAGGCTAGCGAGGTCTAACTTATTAGCTTAGAATCATAAAATTACTTTTAAGTGGTCTATAATTCAAACTTTTTATTATTTCCAAATGATCCACATCCTGATTTACTCTGAATCTGTGGCACTTTTACTATATTAATAGCCATCATTTAGGTGATCAGCAGTAACCCTTCACAACCCTATTTCATTCACATCCTAGCCTGCTAATATCCTGGCCAAAACAGAACAACCCAAGCTGATTAGGAGAGTGGTCAGATTTAACTTAGTGTAGCATTAGTATCAGTTCTGGTGTAAACAACCAACTAAGTGGTGTACACAACCAACTAACCACAATACTTTGAAATAAACATCAGAATTCCAACAATATTTTAACTTACCAAGGATAATAAGCTTAGAAAGTTTGGAGTGCTCACACAATAAATTTAAGACCGATTTGAAGATTCCTACAGACACCAAACTCCCTTCATCCACAACCAGAACTCTAACCGAAGAAAATTTCCATGGTTTGTTTGTGGTCATCACTGTTTGATTCCATGAATAGAAGCTATAATTGACCTACAAGCAAAGTATGGCATTCCTAAAGTCAGGTTATAAAATCTACAAAACCAGTAATTAATAGCAAGTTATTTTAAGGCAAAACTCTTAAATTGGCAGGGGTGGGTGGGAAGTAGAGAAACACAAAAGTTATAGGGTTGAACATGCAGAACAGACAGATCAAATAAACCTAAAAATGAAAAAAAAAGTCAGATTGTTCCAAAATCTCAACACTTCTCTCATCGTTCTTAAACACAGGAAGCTCCCTATTCTTTTCCATTCCCAAATAAACCTTGTGGCCATCTGAGACATGCTACTGAAGCCCTCCCCTTCTCTCAACCATAGTACTCCATTCTGAAATAAAAGCAGCGCTTTCTCAATCTAATTATGAAAATACTACTTTTCCTTTTAAGTATTCCAAACTTCCACACCTCAACTTTTTAAAAACTACCACCACACCACCCCCAACAACAAACAAAAAACAACATTCTTTACTACAAATGTAATACTATTTATTATTTTTTAAATATAGATGAGAAAAAAACGGTTATAAAATTACAACCAGAGAACATTCAATATTTTAGTGTATGTCATTCCAAAAATGTTTCTATGTCATCAGTATGAACATTTATAGGTTGAGTATCCCTAATCTACAAATTCAAAATCCAAAATCCTTAACTTTTTAAGCACTGACATAACACTCAAAGAAAACGCTCACTGGAGCATTTCAAATTTTCAATCTGTATTAAGTACAGATTTTCTAAATGGTATCATATCACATCTTCATCTAATTTTCCCACTAAAACTAGATTCAACATGTGTATTAAGTAAAGCCTTCATATTTCCTATCCAAATCCATCAATTCCCTTCACCAAAACCCCCTGTGCTTGCAGTAGCCATGTCTCACAACATTCGGAATTAGCCATTTCTTTTCTGTTATTTAATATATTCAATTTATTATCTTAAAAATGCTGACACTTTTCACTGTATTTCCAGTGCTATCAGCTCAATACAGGCTCCATCTATCAGCACCTTGATGACTCCAATAGCTTTGCAGCCAGGTTCCCCCCCACACAATCCCAGGATGGGATTGCCTCATAAAATACAGGGCATTCAGTTAAATTTGAACTTCCAATACACAATAAATGACTTTTTAGTATAAGCAAGTCAATGAATTATTTGATACATACTTACACTAAAAAAGTATTCATATTTTTATCTGCTAAATCTGGCAACCCTAGTCCAAGGATGATAAATGGCACTCCAGTGCTCTTTCTGTGCTCTTACACTCTCTCCTGAGCCTAAACATAGCTTCAGAAATATTCTCTCAGCACCCCAAGCAGATATTAAGATATACCAACTAATCAGAATTGATACATCGGATCAAACTTGGTAATAATCCCTTTCAGGTGTCCCCTTCTAATTCAATCCTTCAGACTAATCAGACATGAAGGCATAGTACAACAACAAAAAAATCATAAACTGATCAGAAAACTCTCCTACCGATATGCTACACTGAACTTCTCTAGGTCTCCATTCATTCATGTGATAAACAGAGGTAATAGGCAAGATATGATAAGCGGCTCATGGCTCTACGACTCGATAAGATCTTCCTTAAAACTTCTTTATTTCACTTTCTTGCTTAGGAACCTAAATGGCTCCCTAGGAGACCAAGTTCAAGTTTCATTGTTAGTGTGCAGCATCTGTAATAAATGAGGAAATAATGACGCCATGGAAAGAACAACAAGCTGGAAGGCCATTTCAAGTCCTAGTTCTATACCTAACTGAGATCCTGGGCAAGATGTTTAACATCCCCAAACTTTAACTGGCTCTTCTGTAAATGTGGAGATAACATCACTTTATCAAGCATGTAATGAGATCAGTCAAAATACTTTACAAACTTTAAAGCTCGAATTAACTGTCTAACCCAAGTTCAATTTCCACTATTCTGTCAGACACGGGCTTCATTCCAGTCAAGGAAGTCACCTCAAAACCCTCTATGTACACTATGATCATAGTCCTCAATGCGTTTGCAAAGGCCTTTCCTGTAATTCCAATGTCCTTCTCCTCACCTGAGTCTCCATGGTCCTTGGAGTTCAATTCAATGATTACCTTCTTTAGAAATCTTCCAACTACCAAGTTTCTTTATAAAATGGCAGGTCAGGGCTAGGGCTAGAGGAACCTCTCCAACTCTTTACAAGCTTAAACTCCATGATTCTTAATTATAGCCAATACTTTTTTTTTCTCAAGAATGTTAATTTATTTGAAATTTTTATTGTGTGACTACTATTTGTCAGGCACTGTTCCAGGTGGAAGAAATAAAGATTTATACCAGATGAGCAAAGTCCTCACTTTCATCCTACAAAATATAAGCCTTTTACTTCCATTTCCAGTGCTACTCAAAATGTGGTCTATGGACTGTGACATGTTTGTAACCAGCCCCCATGAGAAACAGATATTGTACCAGGATCTAAACTAACTGTATCATTACGCCTACACTCTAGTGGGACTGATTTTTTTGTTGTTGTTTTTAGACAGGGTCTTACCTTGTCACCCAGGCTGGACTGCAGTGGTGTAAACACGGCTCACTGCAGCCCTGACCTCATAGCCTCAAACAATCCTCTCACTTCAGCCTCCTGAGTAGCTGGAACTACAGGTGCATGCCACCATGCCCACCTAATTTTTACATTTTTTGTAGAGATGGGGGTCTCACTATGTTGCCCAAGCAAGTCTCAAACTCCTGAGCTCAAGTGATCCTCCCACCTTGGCCTCCCAAAGTGCTGGGATTACAGGCAGGAACCACAGCACTGGACCCAATAGTTTTGTTTTGTTTTTTTTTTCCCCATGAGACTTTCTCAAGGAAGGAAGCAGTGCGCTGATTTACTTCTACCATTAGCTCCTTTCTCGTGCAAACTGGTAACAATTTACAGACTGGCTGTTTTGAAAAGCATTGATCTAAATGATTAGTTACTGCAAGACAGGGACCCAGGAGACATTCAATAAATACCTACCGATTGCTTTAAGAAATACGTTTGTCTTTAAGGTAAATTTTGTTTGTTTGTTTTTTGAGACAGAGTCTCGCTCCATTGTCCAGACTGGAGTGCAGTGGCGCAATCTTGGCTCACTGCAACCTCCGCCTCCTGGGTTCAAACAATTCTCCTGACTCAGCCTCCCAAGTTGCTGGGACTACAGGTGCATGCCACCATGCCTGGCTAATTTTTTGTATTTTTAGTAGAAATGGGGTTCCACCGTGTTAGCCAGGATGGTCTCCATCTCCTGACCTTGTGATCTGCCCACCTCAGCCTTCCAAAGTGCTGGGATTATAGGCGTGAGCCACTGCACCCAGCCAACAAATGTTTTATCTACAGATGAAATGTCAAAGGTTTTACCTGACACAGTGTGTAGGCATGCAGACCAGTTTTCTGTCTTAGTAAGCCAGCTGCTTTCCCTGTAGGTGCTGTGAGCAAAACTTCTATAGCCTTGCCCGCCTCTAGCTGACTTTGCTCACTAAAGGTAATCCATTCTTCTGAAGCATTCTGGTCTTGTTCAAAATCTTCACAGGCATTTTTTACTTCTCTTTCTTCCAACTGCTCTATATGCTTAAAAAGACGGCTAACGATTGTGGTCTTCCCACATCCACCTTTCCCACTTATGACTGTCACAGCATTGGAGCAAATCATCTCCAAAGCAGCCACCTGATCCCGATCCAGTGGAACTTCAACCTGATCCTGATCCAGCTGAACTTCACTTATTTCTGCATTAATTTCATTTTCCCCATTAGTCCAAATATGGTCACCACTGTCCTGTGTATCCACAACGTCCACAGGATTTTCTAATCTTGCTTCATCAGGTTTGCTCTCATTCAGTGCATCATCACTTGAATTCTCAGGTTTTGTGGTGTGAATAGAAGCAAGCACCTTTTTGACATCGACACATAAACGCCAAGGAGGCCTCTTCATCAGGTCACAAATTGAAAAGGCGATGGCTCTTTCAGCCTGGTAAAGGTCGTAAGGGAAGACACAGGCCTTCTCATATGTCACCACACCAATATCCTTCAAAAACTTCAGAGACTCCGAAGCAGCATGAAATGACATATGATCTGACAATGTCAAAGTTAAGTCATTCACTTCAACATATGTGTGTCCATGTTCTCTACATATCTGCTTCAGTCTGGAATACATTATTAATGCATTCTTCTCCAAATCAGTCATCAGCTGGAGAAGAGACTCGCACTGACAAAATGCTATCCAACTTGCCTCACATCGCAACAGTTTCCACTCTCTGTAGGTTATCTTTAAGAAATAAAGTTCAGGTTGGTTTATAAACATCATAAGTGTTTATGAATATGTTCTTTATTAATAATTTTTTAAATCCCAGAAGACATGAACTTCAATGAAATTTGCAGAAAATACCATAGATCACTAATTTTTAAATTGGCTACACTGTAATTAGAGATCTGTAAAATTTTTAAATAAAAATTATATTTTATTACACTAACACACAGTTTTAAAAGTGAAATAATACTATAAGGCTTATCACAAAAAATATGAATCCTTTCCTTATCTCTTCACATGCCTTCTAAAGGCGACATCTCCAACACTTTAGTTATTTCTTCCAGAATTTACCTCCATATTTTTAAGTACTGTAGATATTTTTCCTTGATTTTTAAAAGATTTTAGATATTTATTATTAACTCCTTAATATGGAAAGTCTATCTCTATGGAAGGTCATTCTATTTTATACCATTACCTCCACAGGTGTTTCTTTGGTTCCTATATTTGAAAAATGTTGTAGTATACATTTTGTTCAATTTTGGTTAAATAGGTATTTACTATGCTTATGCAAATAGGATTCACAGCTGAGTGACAGGATGTACTCTGTTACATTAAGTTTTGTGTTGAACTCAGTGTGTATCATGAAGTTAACATCTGCCTCATTTTCTTGGCTTTAGTTTTCTACGTGTCTATCAACAATTCTGCCTAAACTCTATAGAAGAGATACAGAACTCCCTTCACTATAATCTACTGAGCACATCATCTATCGGCTCCATTTTTCCTTGATGGAGACATCACTCCTGAGCCCTCCATACCTTTTATGGGCTGAACTGTGTCCCCCGCAAAATTCATATGTTGATGTCCTGTCCTAACCCCCAATATCCTCAGAATGTGACTATATTTGGAGACAGGGTTTTAAAGAGGTAATTAAGGTTAAAGGGGACCATTCACCTCATTGATGAGGTCCTCTGGATGGGCCCTACTCTAATATGACTGGTATTCTTATAAGAAGAAGAGATTAGGACATAGACTAGCAAAAAAGGAAGGCCATGTGAAGACATAATGAGAGATAATAACCATCTACAAGCCAAGGAGAGAAGCCTTGGAAGAAATCAACCCAGACTTGTAGCCTCCAGAACTGTAAGACAAAAAAATTTCTGTTGTTTAAGCCATCCAGTCAGCAGTACTTGTTCTGGCAGCCCCAGCAAACTAACACAATACTTGGATAGTGGTTTACATGCTGAATGGTGGGACCTCAGGCCTCCTTTTCTCTCATGAGTCCCAGAATGCTGCAACTAGGCTTAAACTCTCCATGTACCATTCTTCTCTGAGAAGAGTGACTGGACAGGAGAAAACACTTCCAGATCCTGACATGGGGAGAGGGAAAGGACTGTTCCCTAATGAAAAACCTGAGTCACCACCAGATAATCTCTGCCTTATCCTCACCTGGTATCCCCAAGCCTGGATGCTCTCAGCTGAATGGCATCAGGCAAGAGCAATCTCTATACTCTTGCTAGGGTGGGAAGCAGTAATCACTTAATACCCACAATGGGGAGAGGATCTGGGACTTCAACAGCTCCTTAAACAGGTGTTCACTTCATCTAGAAGGCAGAAAATACAGTAGCTGATATGTAATGCTTTAATTTTTTTTTTTTTTTTTTTGTCAGAGGAGGTAGAAGGCCAGGTGCGGTAGCTCATGCCTGTAATCCAGCACTTTGGGAGGCCAAGGTGGGCAGATCACTTGAGGACAGGAGTTCAAGACCAGCCTGGCCAACATGGTGAAACCCTGTGCCTACTAAAAATACAAAAATTAGCTGGGTGTGGTGGCACATGCCTGTAATCCCAGCTATTCAGGAGCTGAGGCAGGAGAATCACTTGAACCAGGCGGAGACTCCAGTGAGCAGAGATCACACCATTGCACTCTAGCCTGGGTGGGAAAAAAAAAAAAGAGGTAGAGAGAAAGGGATAGTGGCAGAGAGGGAAGAAGGCTGGCCCTAGGATCTTGATAGATATAGCCTCAAACTCATTTGACCACAAAGAAAAATGCAAAGTCTGTGCTTCACCAGAAAGATAGTGAGCCTAGCAAGAGTGAGAGTAAGGGCTTGACTGCATCTCCGTTCTACACTGCTAAGGTCTCAATAAATGTTTACTCTATTATATTAGCCTAACACAATGTGTATGTTAATAATAAAATGTTATATAATTTATTCTTGAAATGTGAACAGGCTCCAAAGACTTCTAAAGAGCTAAAAAACGATCTTTCCTTCTTAATATCTCTATAAAGAACATTGGATTTTACAGGGTTTTTTTAAACAAAAAGGTAAACTATTATTATCTGCCTTTTACATATCATTGCTCTTCCATTCTTCTCCACTGAATAAATATATATAATAATCTCATGTTCCAGAATCTCATCTTTAAAAGCATACTGAATTTATAGACATTTTATGTAAGGGAAAAATTCCTTATTCCAGTATTTCTCAAACTCAGCATGTGCAAACATTCTTGAGGTTCCAAGAATTTTCTCAGAGTTTCTCAATTGTATTTTTCTTTGGAAAACCACCTTATTACCAAGAACTACCAAGATTAAGTACCACATTTGGTTTCCAATACCACTGGAGCCTCAGTGTGTCCCTTTACTACTCATAGTCTCTAATAATAAGAACAGAAGTGGATTTATTTGTAAATGATGTTATTGTACAAAATAAAAATCAAATGGCATCACGATATATCACATGAATAATGAAAATTGTCAACAGTTCAAACTGGAAGTGGGAAATTGAGTTGCACAGCAGAATGGACTTGCCAAATTTGTAAGAGCTTTTGACTTCAATGAGATCTATATTCAAGTTGCAAATGACAATTTAATTACAGGACATTGGTCACATTAAATTATACAACTAAATTAATACCGATAATTTGAATGTCATCAATTTTTTCCATTACAAATGTATGCAACTCTGTAAGTTGCATAACGACTTATAAAATGTTCTTATGCTATAGCCATAAGAAGTTTATGTACAGTTGCAACATTTGAATAAAAATAAATAAGTACTGGGGTCCACACAAATTTTTTTCCTTTGAAAGAGAAAGGAAAAATTGCCAAATTTGAAACCATGCCTTACACAAGATTACTATATGCTGAGCAAATGTTTTACTTACTTTACTAAATCCAAGTTTCCATGGATGTGTACCTAAAATCTCTTCTATCTCTTTCAACGTCTCTTTAGAACCTGACCCTATGAGCCATTTAAAGTGTCGAGGCAGAAGAACTGGAAGGAATTCCATTATTTTCGGAAACTGCAAAGCTGTCATTACATTTCTAAATGGAACTACAAAATATCAGAAAAGAACAAAGTAAAACATAAATGAACCCAAAGAATGACTGATTTGAAGTACTTTCTCATTTTGCACAACCAATTCAAGAAATCCACGCCAAAGACAGATTAGTACATTTGCCTTAACTAGTAAGACAATTTTGATCATATTATGACAATTGCTTTTGTACTGAGATGGTTTTCATTGTGTTTAACACCAAAATTTATGTTCTTTAAATGCTTAAATAATGATTTCTTAGCCTTTTGTTTCCTACTGTCTGCACTACAACAGAACAAAAATTCTGACTCAATTATATAAATTTAAAGCTAAGGATATAAAATAAATAATTTACATAGTAACCTTTATAATAATTTTCTATAATCATAATCTTTTGTCACTGAAGTCATTCATTGATATACCATCAAATTTATTTGATACAATTAGGAAACAAAATATTCCATATATATGAATGCCCAGATAACAAATCATATTAAAAATTATCTGAAACCATTTTGGACTGAAGTATTTCCTAAATATATTATTCATATCCTTGTTGTTCTTCTCTATCTCTTTAAACAGAATAATTTACAAGTGATTTTTTTTCTTTTTCTAAACTGAGACAGTGTCTCACTGTCACCTAGGCTGGAGTATAGTGGTGCAATCATGGCTCACTGCAGCCTCCATTTTCTGGGCTCAAGTGATCCTCCTGCCTCAGCCTCCCAAGTAGCTGGGACTACGGGTATGTGTCACCACACCTGGCTAATTTTTAAAAGTTTTTTTGTAGAGACAAGTTCTTACTATATTGCTCAGGCTAGTCTCGATCTCCTGCGCTCAAGTGATCCTCCTGCCTCAGTCTCCCAAAGTGCTGGGATTAGAGGCATGAGCAGCCACTATATCTGGCCAGCAACTGATTTTTTTTTTTATTAATGATTCAAGGTAATCTCTATGAGTACAAAAGTTAGAGAAAGAGATAAAATCACAATTTTAGAGGTGGAAAGGAACCAGAAGGATTTTAAAGATCAGCTCATATAATCCCTTCATGTTACAGATGAGAAACCTGAAATATCAATGGCATACTCCAAAAGCAACATAAACACATTTTTCACCAAATGGATTTTTAAAAGGAATACTATGCTAGTGGTAATATTTTAAACACTGTAGTCATTAAGTATGTCAATTTCACTGAAACTTGATGATAACAATCACACTTACTTTTGTTTTCCAGAGGAAGACTCATCTCATTGTCTGGGAACAACTCCTCCTGACCATTCTGTGCAGGCTGCTTTTGATCTTTCCTTCCAGTTTCCTTGTGGAAAGTTCTTAGTGTTTCCCTAAGATTTTCAAAGTTTAGGTTTTTGTAGTTTGATACCTCATTTACCCATGTTAAAAATTTATTAATAACATCACTGGAGACCTCACACTCTTTAAGAAAGAGAGCACACATATGTTTTTGATTTGGTGGTGACATATCAGACTGCAAAAAGTAAGACGGAAATCCTTGAACTTGATATTGATAGCTCCTTGATCCCACCACAGGCTTTACTTGTACCTTCACTCTCCACCAAGCACCTGTTATCGGAAAACGTCCCAACACTTTACATGTCTCTTGTGTGTTTTCATCAGGAATTAAAACTAAAAAAAACAAACAAACAAAAACCCAAAGTTAACTCTGGAGATTATTTAGAAACCATTTTCTCAAAGTTTTATCAAACTTACCACTATCTTTTATCTCCCTACAGCACTCTCTAAAGATGTCTGTTAGGGTGCCTGTAACACTGCATTCTGCCTACCTCTTTTTCTGTCTGCCTCTACTACACTGTAAATACTAAAACAGGACACTGTTGCATTTGTCTTTGTATTCCAAAAGGCAAGCACAGTACACAGCAGGTGTCTGCTGTTCCTCTTCTAAAACCAGTCCCCTCTCTGCTACTCTGACTTCAGCCAATACTGGCCTTCATGCAGTTTCTTTAAAATGCCATGGCCCTTCACTCAAGTTATTCCATCTGCCTTAACTGATCTCCCCCTTACTGTTTACTACATTTACTACAGACCACAGCTTAACTGTCACTTACTTAGAAAAGTCTTCCCTGAATCTCATGTATAAAACCTCTCAAAGCACTATTTAGCATTCCTCCTAAGCATTTAGTAACATTATAGTTACTTCTGTGATTAAAGAATGTTTGTTTAATACACTAGAAGGTAAGCTTCATTAAGACTGCAACCTTGGGCCGGGCTCGGTGGCTCAGGCCTGTAATCCCAGCACTTTGGGAGGCCGAGACGGGCGGATCACGAGGTCAGGAGATCGAGACCATCCTGGCTAACACGGTGAAACCCCGTCTCTACTAAAAAGTACAAAAAACTAGCCCGGCGAGGTGGCGGGCGCCTGTAGTCCCAGCTACTGGAGAGGCTGAGGCAGGAGAATGGCGTAAACCCGGGAGGCGGAGCTTGCAGTGAGCTGAGATCCGGCCACTGCACTCCAGCCCGGGCGACAGAGCAAGACTCCGTCTCAAAAAAAAAAAAAAAAAAAAAAAGACTGCAACCTTGTTATTACATTTCTGTAGGTTTTCCCAGCACCAAACATGCTAGTCAGTCGATACTTTAGAATGAATGACTAAGCCCTCCACAAATACTTGAAACTTTTCTGCTTAAATCTGTACTGTCCACCTACACGTGGCTATTTACATTAAAATGTAATAAAACTAAAAATTTGTCTCCTCAGTTACACTAGCTGTATTTCAAGTTCTAAACAGTTACATATGGCTAGTGGCTATTATACCAGACAGTGCAGATATAAAACACTGCCATCATCATGGAAAGTTCTCCTGAACAGCACTGGTCTGCACATTAAAATATTTTAAGTCTCAGTCACAAAGTACACATAACAGGTATAACTTATAGCACAGAAAACTATCTTATAGCACAGGACACTACTTACACAAGGTTTACCCGAACCACAAGGTTACTAACACTAGTTAATAATCATCTGTGCACTGAGGTGTTTCTTGTGTTTTGTTTTGTTTTTCTTTTCTTTCTTTATTATTACTGTTATTATGTTTTTGAGATGGAGTTTCGTTCCTGTTGCACAGGCTGGAATGCAATGGCGCGATCTCAGCTCACTGCAACCTCCACCTCCTGGGTTCAGGCAATTTTCCTGACTCAGCCTCCCAAGTAGCTGGGATTACAGGTGTGCGACATCACGCCCGGCTAATTTTGTAGTTTTGTTGTTGTTGTTGTTTTTCTTTTTTACTAGAGACAGGTTTCATCATTTTGGTCAGGCCGGTCTCAAACTCCTGACCTCAAGTGATCCATCTGCCTCGGCCTTCCAAAGTGCGTGAGCCACTGCACCCCGCCTGTTCTGTTTTTCCAAGAAGCTGAGGAAGAACCACGTATTTGACTCCAGGCAATATAGGATTAATAGTTACAAGTTCTCATTCTATAGAACTTGAGGATAAGCGGTCAGAAAGAAAAATAAATTTTCAGATTCTGGGTGGAAATAGAGACTCAACATACACTGTTTCCTCAAGTGTAAAACTACCTCGAAAGATGAACATTATAAATGAGAATAATTAATACAGCAAGCTTAACACATAGCGGATTTGTTTTTCTAAGACCACCAGAGTGGGCACAAAAGAACCAGCGAGTAGGCAAGGCTAAAAGCAAAACTGCAAATTTATTCTTTGGTCATCTAGCTTCAGGGACCGGAGCTGGGGGGGGGGGAGGGTGGAGTTTCTAATACAGTCCCGACAAGAGTGGGGGCTGAGAAAGCCCGCCCCCGGCGCATCTGCTGGGAGCGACTTTTCTAGGAGTGGAAGGGCAATAGGCGGCGCACGGGCATGTCGGGGGAGGGGGGGCTCCGCAGGTGCCACCAGGTAAATCTTGGTCTCCTCGGATTGACATCACCTGGTGCATGCCTGATTAATCTGCACCTTCCCCGGCGTCAGCTGCATTCTCGCACACACGGGAAGAGTTGGTGGTGAAGAAGAACCCGGAAGTGCACCATCCTGCCTCCGTTCGTCCAAACAATAGCATGTGTCCAGTTAAAGTCACTGCTACCATTATAGTTAAAATTTTACCCTAAGTAGGATGAAGCAGCTAGACCACTGAGAAGCTAAATCTGTTAGCAGCGACTGGGTGCCTTGCTCAGGGCAAAGCCAGAATGGGACGCGCTATGTTGGACCCCCCAACCCCATCCCCGGGGCAGGGGACTTACCGCGGATGCACCCGGGGAGGCTGCCAGCCTTTACGCCCCCACTGCAGAGCTCTTCGGCGTCGACGAACACGGAGTCTTCATCCTCCTGCACGTCGTCGTTTAGGTAGTCTTCGTCCTCCTCCACCAGATCCTTGGGTGGAAGCAGAGGTCCCTGAAGTTGGCGCAGGTACCCACTCGACCTGGCCATGCTTCTCCTGAACTCAACCCAAACCAACTCGGAAAAACCTTGGCTAACTGCACGGTCATGATCAGCCAATCAGTTCCACGACTGTAAGGCCATCAACTTCCGGGAACGGCCTGGTGGCCGCCAGCTTACGCGAAAACCGGGCGGTAGCTAAGCTCCGCCCCAAGTTTCCAAGAATTGCCTTGGGGAGGGCGTGTGGAAGGGGCGGAGCCAGAAGGATTAGGGGCGGGGAAGGGAGAGCGCGGGGCGGGTAGATGGGCGGGGCTTCCGCTCGTTTCGGAGCTAGGTGAGGATCAGGAAGGTGCCGGGACGAGATCAGCACTGGGGAGTGATAGGCGTCGCCACCTGCAGAACCGCCAGTGCATGGCATCTCCTGCGGAGAAAGAACGCAGAGAAAGTCCACTTCTGAGCCTGAAGAACCCGGAAAAGCAAGCCCCGCCCCAACCTCCCCAAAACGAAAGTATAGCAGATGCCCTTCTGGAATCGGATCTAGGGCAAGAACCCAGAATTGTCTTTTTAATGTACATTCCGGGCTGTCCATTTTGATATTCAGCTAGATTTGGACACCACTGGATTAGATGACATTCAAAATTCTTTTCATCCTTTCCTCTGTGAGTACGCCCTGGTCTCCCAAACTTATTTAAGCTGGGCTTAAATTTAAGCTAGGCTACCTGTTGACAGTGGGGCAAAAGCATCTCTTTGCAGCCCAGAGTATAGACAGGAAAAGGGGAAGGGAAATAGAAGAGAAAAGAACGTGGTTTTAAAAACTATTCTGGGGCTATGATTCTCTTACTTGATGGGGATAGTACTTGAAAGTCTTGGTACTCTTTAAGAAATACCATAAATATATTACTACATTACTGTATTGATACTGTTTATTTTCGGATTAGTATCTTAATAATAATCCTGAAATAACTAAACATACACTATTTACTAAATCCAAAAGCATCGTATGCTATATTTAAATATACATAAACGACAACCAGCACCAAGTATTTAAGAAAAATGAATAGGAGAAAATACAAAAAATGATTTTTTTTCCTTTGTGTACCAATTGAAAAATGCCCACTTTTGTTGCTTTTAAAAGAAATCCTGTTGCAGCTGACAAAACATCAGTGTTTCCAAGGATTGGCTATATGAGGTTGAATTCCTTTGACGTTCACATGGCTACTGTTTCCACCACACTGAATCTCCTCTGACAAATGTCACACTTACTGACCTCTTCATTTCAAAAAACAGTGGATACTTTTCAGCCTTTGTTTTACCTGACCTCTCAGCAGTATTTGATACTGATGAGTATTTTCTTCTTGCAGCATTCTGCTGCCTGGGTTTTTGCAGCTTGCCCTCTCAGATTTTTCTCCTTCCTCTCTGGCTATTTACAGTCTTGGACCCCTCTTCTTGCCTCATAAGTACTGGTATTCCCCAAGGCTCCATCCTAAGCATCTTCTTGCTCTATAAGCCTTTCCTCAATCATCCTTCACCTACATGCTAATAACTCAGCCTAATCTGATCTCCAAACTATACAAACAACTGCCTAAACACTGTCAGTCACTACTGGATGCCCCTTGGCTACTTCAGACTCAGCATATCTAAACTGCAACTTATCATTGGCTTCCCAAATCTGGGTCACTTATGTGTATATACATGGGATATTGTTGTTACCAACATGATGACTTGGGCACAAGAATTGACTCTAGATCTCTAGATGTTAAACTTCTTTTTTCTCTCTCTCTCTTTTTTTTTTTTTTTGGAGACGAAGTCTCACTGTATTGCTCAAACTGATCTTGAACTCCTAAAGTCAAGTGATCCTCTTGACTTTAGGCCTACCAAAGTGCTAGAATTACAGATGTGAGACACTACACATAGCACAGGTGTTCAACTCCCCCTCCCTTTTTTTTTTTTTTTTTTTTTTGAGACAGGTCTATATTGGCACCGTCTCAGTTCACTGAGGCCTCAACCTCCCAGCAGGCTTAAGTGATCTTCCCATATCAGCCTCTCAAGTAGCTGGGACCACAGGCTCACACCACTAAGCCCGGCTAATTTTTTGTAATTTTTCGTAGAGACGGGGTTTCGCCATGGTGTCCAGGCTGGTCTCGAACTCCTGAACTCAAATGATCAGTGATCAAGAACTCAAGTGGCTGGCCTTGGCCTCCCAAAGTGCTGGGCTTATAGGCGTGAGCCATTGCACCCGGCCACTATATGTTCCGCTTCTATTCATATAGTTCATATAGTTCAATTGCATTTTATTGGATAGTGTAGATAGGAATTTAGAATGATAATCTTCTTTACCTATTGTTTTCTCATTCTTTTTTTTTAAAAAAGTTAACAATTCTGGCTTTCTGGATACCATTTTTATCATATATAGTAATCAGTGGTACTCAAATCTGACTGTGCATCAAAATCACTTGGGATGTGTTCTAAAATTGAGATCCCTGGATCTACCCTGAAGCTACACTTCCCAAAACACAAAACAACATAGAGGTAGGTTATCAACTGTGTGATTTTTGTAAGAGCAAATTATTGGAAATAGCAGAGATGTTCAACAGCAAGAGACTAATGAAATAAACTGTAGTACATCCATACAATGGCGTATTCTTCAGCTTTTTTTTTAATAAAAAGAAAGAAAAATTGCTACAAATTGGTAGGGAGTAGTTTCCCAAGATACTGTTTTAAATAAGAGAAAGCAAGATGTAAAACAATGCATATCATTTTATTTGTATGTGTCAGTGTTGAAAAAATAAAGCACAAGAAAGATAAACCAGAAGATAATGAATGAAAATAGCCAGGAATGGTGGCTCGTGCCTCTAATTCCAACACTTTGAGAGGCCAGGGTAGGAGGATTGCTTGAGCCCAGGAGTTTCAGACCAGGTTGGGCAACATAGCAAGACGTTGTCTCAAAAAAATAAATAAATAAATTAGCCAGGCACGGTGGTGTGTGCCTGTAGTCCAGCTACCCTGGAGGCTGATGTGAGAGGATTGCATGAGCCCAGGAGGTTGAGGCTGCAGTAAGCCAGAAGATAAAGGAGGAGAAGGAGGGGTGGGAGGAGGAGGGGGAAGAAATTGATGAAAATAGTTACCCACAGAGGGGATGGAAACATGATAGGACCGAAAGGGGATAAGGACAAAATCTCTGAGATTAATTTATTATATAGTTTGACTTCTGAATCATGTAAATGTTTTACACATTCAAAAAATAAATAAAAGAAACAAAAGTAAAACAGAAAATTGAACACAAACAGAAACAAATAAGTCTATCAAGTGAATTGCATAACTACTACGAGAAAATAATTATTTCAAGTTATGTTTCAACACTTTGGATAAATATTTTAAGTTACTCTGACTGTACACCTCTAGTAGGTTATACTCTGCAGACAAAAGATCTACAAAATGATCTTAAACTTTACTCATTATGGTTAATGTTTGTTGTAATATTGTTAGTGTAATTTTGAAATTATATATTGTAGGATAAAGAAAATAAGTAAATGTATTCATATTTTAATAAAAGTTTTAAATGTATGTGGAAAGAAATACAAATGTAAAATAAAATAGGTTGAAAAAAAAGCTCCTACAACATTAAACTGGAATTGAAAATATCAATATGGGCTTGTGATTTCTTCAAATGTATTATCTAGTTCTGTGTACTGAAAGGACCTGAAAGCAATGTAACCCCAGTAACTCTGATCACACCCACCATCTCAATTTTGTTTGTTTGTTTGTTTGTTAGACAGGGTTGTGCTAAAATTCAATCTCACAACCATAGCTCACTGTCATCTTGAACTCCTGGCCTCAAGTGATCTTTCTGCCTCCCCCTGCCAAAAGTGCTGGGATTACAGGCCACAGCACCCAGCCTAATCTTGGATTTTTAATCTGGGTGACTTTTTGTTTTCAAAAGCAAGGACCAGTCGGGCATGGTGGTGTGTGCCTGTAATCCCAGCTACTTGGGAGACTAAGGCAGGAGAATTGCTTGAACCGGCGATGTGGAGGTTGCAGTGAGGCAAGATGGTGCCACTGCAGCAAAAACAAAAAAAGGAAAATCATAGGCTGGGCGCGGTGGCTCAAGCCTGTAATCCCAGCACTTTGGGAGGCCGAGACGGGTGGATCACGAGGTCAGGAGATCGAGACCATCCTGGCTAACACGGTGAAACCCCGTCTCTACTAAAAATACAAAAAACTAGCCAGGCGTGGTGGCGGGCGCCTGTAGTTCCAGCTACTTGGAGGCTGAGGCGGGAGAATGGCGTGAACCCTGGAGGCGGAGCTTGCAGTGAGCCGAGATCGCGCCACTGCACTCCAGTCTGGGTGACACAGCGAGACTCCGCCTCAAAAAAAAAAAAAAAAAAAAAAAAAAGGAAAATCATAGTATCAAAAGGAATAATGATTGCACTTGATTATAACATACTGAGTAAATAAAATTCACATGTTAATTATGATAGATTAAAAAAGAGAGAGAGAAATGCCAGTTAATAAGAATTTTTTAAGAAGAAATTATAAAAATAGAAACCAGCATTTTGCAACCCCACAATGTGATAACTGATTCAAGCAAGTATCACCAAAGGATATGAACATCATTGGGGAACTGATAGTCTCCTGGCAGCAATAGATTACGAATTGCAAAGGGAAAAATGTACCTAAACAGTGAAGATATTTATCACTCACCCTTTAATCAAGTTATCAAACACAGTGTCAATAATGGGACACGGCTAATATGTATTTCATGCTATGATGCAATAAGATATACATAAAGTTAGCTATTAGGTATTCTTACCAAAAGTATTTAACCTGATTTTAATCAAGGCTCTAGACCAGTACTGTTCAATAGAGATATCATATGAACCACATATGTAATTTAAAAGTTTCTAAAGGCCACATTGAAAAAAACAGGTGACATTTTAATGATACATTTTATTTAATCTAACATGTCCAAAATATTATTTCAACATGGTAATCAATATAAAAAATATTAACAAAATGTTTTACATTCTTTTTTTTATCCTAAGTCTTTAAAATCTGGTCTGTATTTTACCCTTACTGCACCCTTCGATTCGAACTGGTCACATTTCAAGGGCTCGAAATCCATGTGTCTAGTGACTACCACATTAGACAGCACAGTTATAGACCTAATTTCCAATTTGTGCCAAATCCAAGGAAGTGAGGTACCAACTAAATGATACCATAAGGAAACAGAAAGATCTAGAACAGAGGTGAGAAAACTTTCTTTTGCAAAGGGACAGATAGTAAATATTTCAGGCTTTGTACGCTATATATGGTCTCCATCACATAATACTCCTCCACCTCCCCCTTCCTTCTCTTCTTCCTCTTCTTTTTCTATAACCCTTTAAATATTTAAAGACTATTCTTAGCTCTACAACTGTACAAAAACAGGCTGTAGTTTGCCCACACCTGATCTAGAATATGGGACATTCTACAAAACAACTGACTCGGATATTCCAAAAAGTCAATGTCATCGAGAAAAAAGTTGGGAAAAAAAATTAGAGAGATTCCAGGATTGCTGGTGGCCAGTCAGTGAAGTTGAAGGTATAAGGAATGGGTGTGAGAGGAGGCTGGGAGGAAGTGGGTGGCAGCCAGAACTTGCAGTGTTTCAGGAGGCCACGGCAAAGTCAGCAAGATGCCACTAGAGGTTTTAAACAGAAGCTTAACCATTCTCTTCTGAAAACATGACTATTCATCTCCCATAAATTAAACTTTCATTGCAATGTCCCCTTGAAAGTTATCCTAGGAAATGGTTATTAAATAAATCAATTAATCTGAATCATGAAGCAATACCTTTCAGTATCTCACACATAATGCTTCTCACTTGGAAGATTTTTTTCCTGTGTTCCATAATGTGTTTTCTAGTCATGTCCGAAATACATTTGTTTTAATGTGCCTGACTGGCATCAAGGCAAGTAACACACTGTGAAGTGATCATTAGTAAAACCTAAACATTGTACTGGGGGAATGGGGAGGGAAAAAGATTTAGTAATCTGTTTAATTACTGTGATGAGGCAAAGGATGTAATTAAGGTGCAGTCGTGATAATGACAGTTTCACAGTTATATTGAAAGTGCTCCATATTAATTTATCCTGGTAAATGTTTAAACTAGTATTTTGTCTGTTTTGTTTGTAAAAGTGGGATCCGAAGTGGTATGATAGAGTTAAGACAACAAATGTGAGTCAATAATACAGTACCATAGAGACACAATTATATATGGAGTAGAAATTATAATAAAGATATGTTAGATTTCATTCAGTCAACAGACATACATACAAACAGCAGGTAGTGCTAGTATCCACTGATACTGAATTCCCCTCTTTCTAGACACACAGTAGGATTGTACTTCCCCATCTATTTGAAATTCATCATGACCATCTGACTTGCTTTGGCCAATGAAATGAAAGCAATGTGACACTTCAATGTGGGAGCATTTAATTGAGGGTGCCCAATTCTCCACCCCGATTATTTCTTGCTTTGTGAGGTTCAACAGTGAGTCATTATATAATGAACAACTGCCCTGGAGAGATATGTGAACCACAGTAGATTTCAAACAAATGAGAATAAATCTTTGTTGTATTAATGCACTGAGGTTGTGGAATTGTTTCTTATGTCATCAGAACCTAGCCTATCCTTCCTAACACAATAGTGATCACGTAACAGTTACGTTTGGTGGATACAGTTGAAAGACATAAGGAAATAGTAACGGCACTTGCCAAAAAGTTTCTATAATTTAATTGAGAAGATATGTATATTGAAAGTTAATGAAACCAGGGACTGGATAACTGCATTGATTCAGAGGAACTTTGAATGCTAACACACTGTGATAGCATTATGCAGTACTCAAAGGGATGTAAGGAGGCAGAAAGCCCTAGCCACAAAAAGTTGATACTACAGAGTCATGTGTGGCTGAGTGTGGTGGCTCATGTCTATAATCCCAGCACTTTGGGAGGCTGAAGAGGAAGGATTGCTTGAGCCCAGGAGTTCGAGACCAGCCTGGGCAACATAGCAAAACCTGTCTCTGCAAAAATTAGCCAGGCATGGTGGTGCACACCTGTGGTCCCAGTTACTGGGAGGTAAGAGGTGGGAAGTCAAAGGATTGCTTGAGCCCAGGAGGCAGAGATTGCAGTAAGCCAAGATCACACGACTGCACTCCAGCCTGGGTGCCAGAATGAGAACCTGTCTCAACAAAACAAAACAATACAGTCATATGTCACTTAACGATAGGGGTACACTCTCAGAAATGTATCCTTAGGTGATTTCATCATTGTGCAAACACCATAGAGTGTACAAACCTAGCTCTATAACCTACTGCATACCTAGGTCATATGGTATAGCCTATCATTCCTGGGCTATAAACCTGTACTACATGTTACCGTACTGAATCCTGTAGGCAACTGTAGGTCAATGGTATTTGTGTATCCAGATATGAGAAAGCTATGTAAAAATATGTTGTTATAATCTTATGAGACCACCATTAATGCAGTCCATCATTGACCAAAACATTGTTATAACTCTCTTACTGGGAATACAGATTCTTAGCAGTAAGTGGTGATATACCAGAAGGAACAAAAGACTCAAGATAAACGCATTCTGGTGTCCAGTTGACTCGTATTATATTACTCAATACATTGTTGGTTTTTTATGAGACGCGATTTTGCTCTTATCACCCAGACTGGAGTGCAATGGTGCAATCTCGGCTCACTGCAACCTCCATCTCCCAGGTTCAAGCAATTCTCCAGCCTCAGCCTCCTAAGTAGCTGGGATTGCAGGTGCCTGCCACCACACCTGGCTAATTATTTTATTTTAATTTTATTTTAGTAGAGATAGGGTTTCCCCATGTTGGCCAGGCTGGTCTTGAAGAACTCTTGACCTCAGATGATCCACCCACCTCAGCTTCCCAGTGTACTGGGATTACAGGTGTGAGCCACAGCACCCAGCCACTACATTGTTTTTATATTAAAACAAGTAAGGATATATTATGTAAAATGAAAAATTGACATGAATAAGGTAAAGAATAAAACTTAAAAGTAAGTCTACTTTTGAGGGGACAGGTTGGTTGGGCAATACTTCAAGATTCCATAGGGCATTTATGCCTACTTCTTGGACTTATGTGTGTTTCAGTGGAAATGTTGATATAATTAATTGACACTGTGTTAAGCCTTTGCCTTTACATGTTACAAAGTAATGACCCCACTCACCTCAATTACAATTCAATTTACTTTACATTATTATGCATGTTTTTATCCATGCTAAGACATTTGTAGGGCTAAATGCATGTCTTTATATTTCTGTTTGAGCATATGAGTTTGTAAGTTGTAGGAGAGTATGTTCATTAAAAATTACTACCTTGGCCAGGTGCAGTGGTTCATGCCTGTAATCCCAGCTACTAGGGAGGCTATGGCAGGAGAGTTGCTTGGAGGTAGAGGTTGCAGTGAACCGAGGTCGTGCCACTGTATTTCAATCTGGGTGACAGAGTGACACTCCATCTCAAAAAATAAAAATAAAAATAAAATTAATGCCTCCCAATGAGCATGGTGGCTCACACTAGAAATTCCAGAGCTGTGGGAGGCCAAGGTGGATTGCTTGAGGCCAGGAGTTTGAGACCAGCCTGAGCAACAAAGTGAGACCCCCCCCCCATCACCACACACACACACACACACACACACAAACACACACACACACAAAATTAATAAGCTGCGCACGGTGGTGCAAACCTATGGTCCCAGCTACTTTGGAGGCTGAGGCAGCAGGATCGCTTGAGGCCAGAAGTTCAAGGCTTCAGTGACCTATGATTGTGCCATTGCACTCCAGCCTGGGTGACATAGTGAGACCCTAACTCAAAAAATAAATGAAAGAAAGAAAGCAAAGAAAAGAAAAGAAAAAGAAAAAGAATTGCCTTCCTAAATACATTTTCTGGAAGCTCCTTTTGTACAAACATGCCATGGTTGAAGTGAGCGCTAAGACAAAAATGCATCAACTCTGCTACCACAGAGAGATGGAACTGGGGATCAATTTCTAGTTGATCATGTTGGTCTTTGTTAGGCATGGTATGAAAACTTTTTCATCCTATATGGTAAGCATAACTTTTTAAAAAGCAAACACTTGCAAAGTATTACTAAGAAGTAGATGACTACAATTCATTTATTCAGTCAATACATATTTTAGGATAGTTACTGTTCTGGGTACTGGAGAATAACAGTAAACAAAACAGACCAAGCCCTTGTACATCCTAAGAAGGAGCAAGGATCCATCCTAAGAAGGAGTCAGGGAGCAAGTGAAAGTAATACCAAGTGATGATGAGGACTAGAAGCAAAGATCAAAGAGAGAAAGGGAATAGAGAGTGCTATGGTTTGAATATTTGTCTCCTTTTCTGCAAAATTCATGTTGAGGGCCAGGTGGTGTGGCTCACGCTAGTAATCCCAGCACTTTGAGAGGCTGAGATGGGCAGATCACTTGAGGTCAGGAGTGCCAAATCAGCCTGCCCAACATGGTGAAACCCCATCTCTACTAAAAATACAAAAAGTTAGCCAGGTGTGGTGGCACGCACCTATAATCCCAGCTATGGAGAGGTTGAAGCACGAGAATTGCTTGAACCCAGGAGGCGGAGGTTGCAGTGAGCTGAGATGGCACTGCTGCACTCTAGTGTGGGTGACAGAGCGAGACTCTATCTCAAGGATAAAAACAAAAAATTCTTGTTGAAACTTAATCCCCAATGTGGCAGCATTGAGAGGTGAGGAGGGTCATGAGGTATCTTCATTTCATATCATTGAAGAGGTGATTGGGTCATGAGGTATCTTCCCTGGTGAACAGATTAATCCATTCATGGATTAATGGGTCAATGGATTAGTGGGTTGTCATGGGAGTGGGACTGGTGGACCTTGAGAGATTGTTTGGAGGTTCTAGCAGGGGAGCACAGCTACCCGTATACACTTGACCGAAGACTAGTCCTCCTCTCTCGGGAATGGTAATCCTCTTCCATCGAGCACAGCTTTGGGAGGGACACACATGGAGTGGTGAGGGAGGAAGGGAACACCTGCCTAGCCAGCCAGATCAGCCGAATTAACTTGGACAACCAATGGGGTGACAGATGGCACAGACAGATCACCCTCACATCCAGGACTGGTAGCTTTATAGGAAGAGGCGGAGAGATCTGAAGTAATATGTTCAGTCCCCTCACCGTATGATGCCCCCTGTTGCTCCACTAGCAAGAAGGATTTCACCAGATGTGGTCTCTCCACTTCAGACTTTCCAGCCTCCATAACTCTAAGTTATAAACAAATTCCTTTTCTTTATAAATTCTCCAGTTTTAAGTATTCTGTTACAAGCAGCAGAAAATGAACTAACACAGAGCATGACTGTAGTGAGGTTTTGCCAGTTTCAGATAGAATGATGGATTGAAACCAAGGCAGAGATATTAAAAATTGACAATGAGATATTGTGTTGTATTGGCTATGGAATGAATTATTGAATAGAAGGAATGCAAATCAGGGAACATGTGAAAAGCGCTATGCTTGTACAATCTATAATCATCAATAGATGAAGACTGACTTTCTGGAATAGAAATATATTTGAGCATTCCACAGAGTCACTCTTGTTGCAAAAGATAAACTACATTCAGATCAGCAGGTCTGTTTTCCTGGATTTATTTTAAATGGCTGAAAATTTCCTCTGTTTGTGACAAGATTTCATATACAACATCCACTTCTGGCCAAGAAGGGAGAAAATCCTCTGGCATTGGAGAAAAGTGAGATATGAAGAACCAGGTTGGAATAATGATGAGCAAAAAGGGAAAGAATGACTGAAAGAGAGACAGGAAGGAGAATGTGGAAAGATAATGTGATGAAGATATGGAAAGCAGATGCAGGGGAGTTTAAAAAGAGTTGGAAAATTCTCCTTTAAAAAACAAAGTCATAATGCAGTAATAACTCATTTTACACAATGCAGAATTCATTAAAGAATACAAAATCTCTGAAATTTTATTTTTGATGAAAGAAAACATAGGCCAAGCATGGTGGCTCATGCCTGTAATTCCAGCAATTTGGGAGGCCGAGGCGGGCGGATCACCTGAGGTTAGGAGTTCGAGACCAGCCTGGCCAGCATGGTGAAACCCCGTCTCTAACAAAATTACAAAAAATTAGCTGGGCGTGGTGGCAGGCACCTGTAATCCCAGCTGCTTGGGAGGCTGAGGCAGGAGAATCATTTGAACCTGGGAGGCTGAGGTTGCAGTTAGCAGAGAAGGTGCCACTGCACTCCAGCCTAGGTGACAGAGCAAGACTATGTTTTTGTTTCTGTTTTTGTTTTTTTTAAAGAAAACACAGAATTTGGAGAGTACAAAGACAATGCTTTCACACTCAGAAAGCAGAACAATTTTATATATTGAACTTCCTCCCTTAATTATAAACAACAATTATAATGTCTAACACTGAGTATTTACATTGTGCTTTCCACATATCACAAAGTCCTCTCCTTCAATTAACTCATTTACTCTTCACAAAAGCCTCATGAAGTAGTTAACATTAAAGCATCTATCTTACTTATGAGGAAACTTCTACTGAGATGTTAGATAACTTGCTTAAAGTTAGGAGTGGCTGAACCATGATTTGAACCTAAGAAGTCAGGCTCCAGTGACCATGCTCTTTGCTGCTACATGTTCAGGCACATCTCTGTGTTCTAAATATCTCTCCATGCACCCAGGAACCAACCTGGAGCTGTGAGGAGGCATACACTGTAGCATAGTATCAGTCTCCTTGATTTGTTGCCTCTCTTTTGTTTGAGATTTGTAAAACAGATAAACACTTCTCTGGGACCTTAGGGCAAATCCACAACAGTTGCAAAGATACCACAACCTCTTGTCATCTCTAAGTGACAAATAACTCGAATTGCAAGAAGGTTACTTGTTTTTTACACCTCTGCTGGATGAACCTGTAAGAACTCTGTACACAGGGGTCTAAGATAAATCGTACATTGATATGGTTTGACTGTGTCCCCGCCCAAATCTCATCTTGAATTGTAGCACCTGTAATTCCCGCATGTATGGGAGGAACCCGGTGGGAGGCAACTAAATCATGGGGGTGGGTCTTTTCCGCGCAACTCTCGTGATAGTAAGTCTCGTGAGATCTGATGGTTTTACAAAGGGGAGTTCCCGTACACAAGCTCTCTTGCCTGCCGCCACGTAAGACATACTTCGTTCTTCCTTTGTCTTCTGCTGTGACTGTGAGGCCTCGCTAGCAATGTGGAACTGTGAGTCCGTTAAACCGCTTTCCTTTTAAATTACCTGGTCTCAGGTATGTCTTTATTCATGACATGAGAACAGACTAATATATGCTACATACAGGACAAATAAATGTTCTTTACCTCTTTCCTGGGTATCTCTGTTTTGGAGAGATTATTGTTGGCTGACATCTTTCCCATAATATTTGGCCATACGTTTTTATTTTGAGAGAAACTACTTTTGTGCAACTCTTCAAAAAGCTCCACCTGTGGTCTCTTTGCTAAATGATATCATTGTTGAAGTATGGCAGTAAGCACAGGATTTAAGCATTTCTGATGTAAGCACTACTCCCTGAATTGTGTTTATTTTTCCTGTTTTATCTGAAATATCTATTTGAGGGCTGTGCACGCTTTCTCACGCCTGTAATCCCAGCACTTTGGGAGACAAAGGCGGGTGGATCACTTCAGGTCAAGAGTTCGAGACCAGACTTGCCAGCATGGTAAAACCCCATCTCTACTAAAAATACAAAACATACAAACATCAGGCAGGCATGGATGGTGGCAGGTGCCTGTAATCCTAGCTACTCAGGAGGCTGAGGCAGAAGAATTGCTTAAACCCAGGAGGCGGAGGTTGCAGTGAGCTGAGATCACACCACGGCACTCCAACCCGGGTGACAGAGCAAGGCTCTGTCTCAAAAAAAAAAAAAAAGAAAAAAGAAAAGAAAAAGAAATATCTCATATCTCTCTTTGAGTGCCCCTTCATTAGCATGTCACATTCAGGGCCATCCCTGGGGATATTTTGCAGGTGCTCTGTCATATAAACTGCTTAAGCCACTGCAAATCTATCTGTCGATACCATTTCAGTAGCTCAATTGCACAGAAGAGTTAAAATAAATAAATAAATACAAACATACATACTGTGTTACCTGGTGAGAGTGACTGGCTTGCCAGGTCACCCTCCCAAAACCTGGGCCTGGCCAGAGAATACCAGAATGACAGTATAGGCAGGAGTCATGGAACTCCTCAGGGTATCTGGTTGACCTCATCCATGGGACAGAGGGTTAGAGAGCATCCAAAATGGAAGAACAGGGATGGGGGCCCACATGGGGTTCCAATCCAAGTTTGCAACACCCCATCCAGATGGTGCTGCCAATCTCAGCTGGTCCCAAGTACCACAGGAAGTCTTAGAAGATTTGAGGAAAGCACTGCAAAGAATCGAGTCCCCTGAGGCCAGGTTAAGAAGCCTGCTTACTCCAGTGTAAGAGTCATACCAACACCCGACTCTATACCTTTCTCCCCTAACTTATTATGACTTCCTCCTGATTGGCTGCACAACTTCTACATTCTTTCTTTTTGTATCAATCCACCTCATAGTGTAAACGTATTATTAATATTATTAATATGTTACTAGCTTACATTGCACCATGTTCCTTCTTATTGATTTTATCAAACATAACCTCCTCTGTTGTAGTCCTCAATTAGATACGGTCTAGACCCAGTCCCCTCTCATCTACTCAAGGACATCACTTCAGCAATTCTCCCTTCTTTCTTGTATCATTTACTTTTCTCTTTTTTGAATTATTTCCATCAGCACACAAAAATACAGTTGCCTTCACCATCTCAAAAAATCCTTTCTTTGGGAGGCCGAGACAGGCGGATCACTTGAGGTCAGGAGTTCAAGACCAGCTGGTCAACATGGTGAAACCCCATCTCTACTAAAAACACAAAAATTAGGCCAGGTGCAGTGGCTCATGCCTGTAATCCCAGCACTTTGAGAGGCCGAGGCAGGCTGATCACCTGAGGTCAGGAGTTCGAGACCAGCCTGGCCAACATGATGAAACCCCATCTCTACCAAAAATACAAAAAATTAGCCAGGCATGGTGGCGTGGGCCTGTAGTCCCAGCTACTCTGGAGGCTGAGGCAGGAGAATCGCTTGAACCCAGGAGAGAGAGGTTGCAGTGAACTGAGATTGCACCACTGCACTCCAGCCTGGGTGATAGGGTGAGACTCCGTCTCAAAAAAATCAATCAATATAAATGAATGAATAAATACAAAAATACACAAAAATTAGCCAAGCATGGTGGTGCACACCTGTAGTCCCAGCTACTTGGGAGGCTAGGGCTGGAGAATCACTTGAACTCGGGAGTGGAGGTTGCAGTGAGCTGAGATCGTGCCACTGCTCTCCAGCCTGAGTGACAAAGCGAGACTCTATTTCAAAAAAAGTAATAGAAAAAAATTTTTCTTTGTCCTCCCCTCCCCATCAGCTACCTTCTCATTTCCTTGTTCCTGTAGCAAAACCACTTGAAAGGGCTATCTGTACATATTATCTGCTCTCCTCTCCTTCAGCACTGACTCAACTTGAGTTCTGGTTGTACTCTGCACAGAGGTATTTGGTAGAGAAGGAGGGAACAGATGGAGACTAATATCTACTCCATTCTCTGCTTGCCAGGCAGAAAGCTTGACATAGGACTTTGTCATAGTTGGAGAAGAAACATTTGGAAATTGGTCTATCCAGTAGCACCACCTTTTGCAATTGGCCAGCCTGAAGCAGGACCCTCTTCTAATTCTAGAAAAGGTCCTGCATGTGTTTAGGATAGACTTGTTCTGCTGCTCTTTGTTAGCCCATTTCAGTGAGGTTTCCAACCCAACACACCCCTGAAATTCCTCTGGTACAAGGTCACCAGTGACTTCCACATGGCTAAATGCAATGGTTAATACATTAGTTTCCTATTGCTGCTATAACAAATTACCCAAAACCCAGTGGTTTAAAACAACACAAATTTATTATCACACAGTTCTTAGGATCAGAAGTTTAAAATGGGGCAGCAGGGCTGCTTTCCTTCTGGAGGCTCCAGGGGACGATCATTCCTTGCCACATCCCTCAGACCTCTGTGTCCATGGTCACGTTGCCTTCTCTGACTTCGGCTCTGAATCTTTTGCCTCCCTCTTATAAGGACCCTTGTGATTACATCAGGCCCATATGGACAATCCAGGATAATCTCCCCATCTCCAGATCCTTAACATTAACCACATCTCCAAAGTTCTTCTTGCCACGTAAGACAATATAGTCACAGGTTCTGGGCATTAGGATGTGGACATCCTTGTGGGGGTGGGAGGACATTACTCAGCCTACCGCGGTTAGTTCTCAGTTGTTCTCTTATTGACCTGTCAGCAGTATTTGATGTCCCTGATCTGCACTTCTGCCTGAACACATTTTCATCTCTTGGTTTCTGGCATGCCCCGATCTTTTGGTTATCTCCCTCCCTCATGGCTTCTCTATCTGAGTAGCCTCTTTGGCCTTCCTTACTTTCTATGACCACTCGGTCTTTGGTCTTCTCTTCTCTGTCCAGACTCCATTCATCCTTATGGCCTTGAGTATCACCTATATGCTGTGGTTCTTAAATTTGTGTCACAGTCTACACGTCACTTTTTTCTTTCTTCTTTTTATTTATTTATTTTTAGACGGAGTCTCACTTTGTCACTCAGGCTGGAGTGCAATGGCACCATCCCAGCTCACCCCAACCTCTGCCTCAAGGGTTCAAGCGATTCGCCCGCCTCAGCCTCCCGAGTAGCTGGGATTACAGGCACGTGCCACTGTGCCCAGCTAATTTTTGTATTTTTAGTAGAGACAGGGTTCCATTGTGTTGTCCAGGCTAGTCCTGAACTTCTGATGTCAAGTGATCCACCTGCGTTGGCCTCCCAAAGTGCTGGGATTACAGGCGTGAGCCACTGCACCCGGCCTTATACATCACTTTTAAATTACAGACTTGTACTTCCAACTGCCTGCTTACCATCACCAGTTAGATCTCTTTTAAAACCTGACATGGCCAAACAGAAATTCCTGACCATTCTCCCTCCCCATATCTGTTCTACCTACAGTCTGTCCCATCTCAGTTAATGATAACTTCATCCTTTGGTTGCTCCAGCCAAACTCTTTGGAGTTAATCCTGACTCTTCTCTGTTTCCCGCATCCCATGCACAATCCATCACCAAATCCCATTGACTCTACCTTCGAAACATACCCAGAATCCAACCACTTCTCACTACCTCCGCTGCTCCCACCCTGGTCTCAGCTGCCTCCCTCTCTGTGCTGGCTTATTCTAATAATCTCCTAACTGATCTCCTGCTTCCAATTTTGCTTCCCACAACATTTTTTTTTTTTTCCAGTGGAGCTGCTATAATGATTGTTTTGAAACAGGTCAGATTATATTAACTCCTTTGCCCAAAACCCTTCAAGAGCTCCATATCACACGCGCGCTGAAAGCAAACCCTGTTAGGCCCTACATGCTCTGCCCTTCCATCAGTCTCTCTGTCCTTCTTCACTTCCTGCTCTCCCTTTGTTCATTTTGCTTCAGCTACACTGGCCCAGCCCCCTTGTTGTTCCTTGAACACATCAGGTGTGCTTCTGCCAGAGAGTCCTTTTGCACTGTCTGTTCTCTTTGTCTAGAATAGTTTTCCCAGGGAAGTGTGTGGCTAACTCCCTCACCATCTTTGTATCTTTGCTTTAGATAAAAGATTATCATCTTCTCAATGGGGCTTACTCTGTCCACGGACCAAAGGCCCTTTGTGGCAATGTGAATTGCTAGAAACTTTTGAAATTAATTGTATAACGTCTTTTTTTTTTTTTTTTTTTTTTTTTTTTAGACAGACTCTCACTGTTGGCCAGGCTGGAGTGCAGTGACGCAGTCTCGGCTCACTGCAACCTCTGCCTCTCAGGTTCAAGTGATTCTCCTGCCACGGCCTCCCACGTAGCTGGGACTACAGGCACGTGCCACCACACCCAGCTAATTTTTTTGTATTTTTTTTATTAGAGACGGGGTTTCACCGTGTTAGCCAAGGATAGTCTCGATTTCCTGACCTTGTGATCCATCCACCTCGGCCTCCCGAAGTGCTGGGATTACAAGCGTGAGCCACCGCGCCCAGCCAATTGTATAATGTCTTTTAAAATCTATCAACACATCCTTTAATATAGCACTTCCATGTTGGAGAATCTCTCCTACAGAAATGAGAGCACCACTGTGCAAGAATATTCATTATACCATTTCTCATAGGCCAAAACTAACTAGAAACAATCTGATTGCTCATCAATAGAAAAATTATTGAATTTATTATGGCAAATCATATTTAAACACATTATATAGCGATTAAAAGGAATTAAGTTAGAAGCTTAAGGATGTCAGTGCTGTCTAAGTAAAATGGCACATTGCAGAGTAATGTATAAAGTATTATTAGCTTTTTGGAAAACAATGGCAAAACAAAAGTCTGCATAACTCTTTTAAGACCATGGAAGAAGTATAACTGGATACACGCTAAGCTGTCAATATCAGTCACCAAGATGATATGAGAATTAAATAGAATAAAGTAGGAAATAATTAACTTTTTCATAAAATAATTTTTATTGTTTTCTTCATTAACATGCACATAATTCAGTAATTACAATTAATTATTTAGTTTAAATAATGATTTTAACATATTTTAATAATATATCAGATCTTCTGTTTTGTCTTCTCACCAGTGGTTGCTGAGAAGAACCCTACCTGATAAATGAGAGTCAGGCTACTCTTCTATTTGCCTTTATTATACACTAAACTCTGGTTGTATCTACAAATTTTTGTACCTTGGTGCTCACCTACTATAGGAATCAACTCTCTCGGAAATTCAAGGAAACATTCCTCTTCAGCTTATATTGAAGATAATCATCTAATCTTCCTTCCTTATCCCTGCTGTCTCCACCCTTTACCCCTCACCCCCATTCCTCAGCTCTAGCCAGAACTGTTTCTGTTGTAAAGGTAATATTTTATAGGCTTGCATACATTCAGTGTGCAAAAATACGATTTTCTTTACTTTGTAAGGCTGAACTTGAGTTTTGTATCAAGCTCCTATTCTTCCTGACTAAAAGAACAAATCTAGACAATTCAAATAACTCAGTAAGTTTAAAGTGTTTTTTTTTTTTTTTTCCATGTCAGGTTTAATATCTTTCAGGATTTTCTTATTTCTGCTTATTCATTCTGGGGTAGCATCCATGTTCTAGGGATTCATGGCCCTGTAGGAAATATCTGCAATTGCCCTTTTACCTGTGCCAGCATTTGCTGAGGTGTACAAGTCTTATCCAACCCTGAGCATGGTTGCCTCTCCTCTGTTACCCACTGAAAGCTCCATGGCCCTATCTGGTCCAGGGCTGCAGGGTCCTCACCATTTTTCACTATGGTGCTTCCATGTCACAACAGCATGCCAATTTCAGGGCCCATGTCCTTGTCTCGAACAAACATTGTGTCTTTTCTTGGGGACCCAGGGAAATTTGCACACTCTCAAGGCTGCAGGAAAAGTGATAGGACCACCTCAAGCCATCTTGCCATTGGCATGTCATCCAGCCATCCACAGCCTGAGTTCTCTTGCACCACAGTGCGACAGAGAACTCTCCTGAGGCTGTTGCCTTCCAGCATCCCAAACAGAAAGCAGGCTACAAGTCCTCCCTTCTCAAATCCTCAGACTTTTCTGAGGGCCACCCTCCTACCCTGTCTTGGAGCTAAGATCATTGGGGTGAGCCCTGCCTTCCTTCTAGGAAGTCCCACCAATGCCTAACTCACTTGCTTCCTTTTCTTCTCATCTTCCACCCCTCTCTCCCACTAAAAAGACTATTTTCTAGTGTTGGAACATTGTGTAAGGGGCACTGTAGAGTGGTGGGGGAGCTTTGTCAGCAGGCTTTCTCATATCTTTCTGCACTGATTTTTTTTTTCAAACAAAAGCTAAGAATTTGATATTTAACATCAGCTGCCTGGTCTGTCGAATGGGAGTAGTTCTCAGGGCACTGACTGAGTGAAGAAAGTCAATGAATTGGAAAGCACAGAAAGCTCACTGGTTAAAACTTCCCATATTATCAGGTCCTATGTCTATACTCATTTAGCCTTTCTGACCTATGACCTCATCAGTCCACTTTTATTCATTTGAGTATTTGTTGATCACCTGCTATGTCTCAGGCACTGTGCTAGATGTAGAGCTACGGATGGACAAAGCATGGTCCTTGCCCTCAAGAAGGAGCTCATAGTCTAATGGGGGAACAGCCTTGTAAACAACAAGTGCAAGGAAGTGTTAGAGGCACTAGGTTAGGTTACAGATACACAATGCTTTCTATTAGCTGAATCTGTAGAAACTGAGTCAGCTGACAAGGTACGGGAAAGAGCTTTCCAAATAGAGGGAATAGCAGATACAGAGAAAGAAGAAACAAGTATGATTTTAGCAACTACAAGTAGTTGGGGAGAGGAAGTTGGAGAGTCAGGCAGCACCTGGATTATGGAGGCTCTCAAATGTCATACTAAGGGGTATTAACTTTGTACTATAGACCAGTGGATTTTAAACTCAGGATCCACGGACCTTTGAGACCATGGAAGAGCTTCATGTGGGTTTATGATTCCCCCAGATACTGCATATAAAATTTATAAGAATTAGGTATGGATTTTTCTGAGGTTTGCAGTATTTATTAGGGGATAGAGGCTCTACAAAAGATTAAAAACCACTGGATTAGAAAATGGAAGGTCATAGGAAAGGAACAGAGTCAAAAACAGTCATTAAGAGCATAGGCTCTGGAGTTGGAATATCAGCGGAGCTTAACCAATTTCCTACCCTGCAAAATGGCGACCATGATAGTACCTCATGGGGCTCTTTGAAGGATTAAATGAGATAAATATGTTATGGTAACTGACACATAGTGAGTTCTCAAACCATGATTATAATGATCAACATCATCATGTCATTACGTCTGTAGGATGATTACTCTGGCAATAGAGTGGAATGAGGAAGACTACTTAGGAAACACTTGCAATAGCCCATACAAGAGAAAATGAGAGCCTACACAGAAACTGCAAACTGGCAGCCCAAGGACAGAACCTAGCCCACACTCATTATGTATGTGTGTTGGAGGTAGAGACAGGGTATGTTTGTTTCCTATTCTATATATAAGTTATTTAAAAATTTGAACGACTTACCCTATTTACAAATCAGAAGATTTCACGTTAAAAATATAGGATTCTTTTAAATTTAAAATATTTGGCAATACTTGGCCTTTATTCTCTCAGGAGAGAGTCTGTTTAAACTAAGTACTCGGTGCTCCCTTTAAATAAGGTCTATTGTCTTTTAATTGGCCTAGTCATAACTGCTCCTGGTTAATGACACATGTCCTGTCTTACTTGTTTTCCATGAATCTATGACTACAGGCCTAAACCAAAGCAGAGGTTGTGGCATGGTGAGGAGGTGATGGGTTCAAGGAATGTTAAAGGACAGAGTTGAGAGGGTTTGATGGCCAACTGGATAATGGGAATAGGGACAAGGTAATTTGAATGGATCATGATGTCACTACTAAGACATAAAATACAAGAAGGGAAACTAGTTTAGAGGAAAGATGGGCAAGATCATAACTCAGGTGCAGACAGCTTAAGGTGGCTGTGGAACATCTGGAAAGAGACATCTAGATAACAGTTGAATATATAGATCTTAGAAAAATGATCAGAACTAAAGACAAAGATTTTGAAGTCAAAGATGTAGTTTTTATGGTAACTAAAACAATAATAATTGATGAGATTGTGCAGGGAGAGTGAGAAAGAGTGTGAACTTTAAGGAACATTCCTTTTTAAGGGTAGAATAGGGGAAGACACTAGCAAAGAAGACAGAAGGAACATTCAGGAGGAGCAGGGTACAGCTGGAGGGGAAAAGGTCATAGAAGTCAAGGACCTAAAGAGTTTCCCAGGAGAAAATGGTCACTAGCTGATATGGTTTGTCTGTGTCCCCACCCAAATCTCATCTTGAATTGTAGCTTCCATAATCCCCATGTGTCATAGGAGGAACCCCGTGGGAGGTAACTGAATAATGGGGGTGAGTTTTTCCCATGCTGTTCTCATGATAGTGAATAAGTCTCATGAGATCTGATGGTTTTATAAAGGGCAGTTTCTCTGCACATGCTTTATTGCCTGCTGCCATAGTAAGACATGCCTTTGCTCCTTCTTCATCTTCCACCATGATTGTGAGGCCTTCCCCGCTATTTGGAACTGTGAGTCCATTAAACCTCTTTTTCTTTATAAATTACCCAGTCTCAGATATTTCTTCATAGCTGTATGAAAATTGACTAACACACTAGCCAAATGTCACAGAGTGTTATATTTAGTCCTTCAAAACCTAATCTGAGACATATATTAAAAAGTCTCAGATTCATATCCCAGTCCTATCGCAAGCTTAGTGTGAGACTTTATGCAAGACCTTTCAATTCTGGGCTCAGACACCACATCCATAAATGAGGAGGTTGGACCAGGTGATTGATAAACTAAGGTCTTTCAAGTGTTAACATTTTAGGATTCTTAGAAACCTGCCCTCCTCGCTAATTATGACCATTTATTCTTCCTGCAGCCATGCTGCTGCAAGCGTGTCTGTGTGTTTCTTTTTTCTTTCTTTCTTTCTTCCTTCCTTCCTTCCTTCCTTCCTTCCTTCCTTCCTTCCTTCCTTCCTTCCTTCCTTCCTTCCTTCCTTCTTTTTTTTCTGACAAAGTCTCATCCTGTTGCCCAGGCTGGAGTGCAGCACTGCAGTGCCATGATTACAGCTCACTGCAGCCTTGACTTTCCAGGCTCCTCTATGTCAGCCTCCCAACTAGCTGGGACTACAGGTGTGCACGGCCCTGCCCAGCTAAATTTTGTAATTTTTTATACATGTTTTTCACCATGTTGCCCAGTATGGTCTCGAGCTCCTGACCTCAAGTGATCCACCCACCTTGGCCTCCCAAGTGCTGGGATTACAGGTGAAATCCACCATGCCTGGCTTCTGTTTGTGTTTCTGTGGCTTCTATACACAGCATGTGACTGAGGCTAGACTGAATCAGCTCAGTTTGCATCCAAAAAGGAAGCAGCCAAGTGGGCACTGAAAGAGGAAGGAATTTAAAAAATGCCCCAGAGGTAACTTTCCCAATTTCATAGACCAATTGCAACACACTCATGACTTTTCTCACCCTGAGGTGACTTCCGAAGGAATTCATAGGAATTCCCATGATTTATGAAGGGAGCAGTTGTTTTCTGGCAACCTGGATTAATGTGCTTCTAAGACAGAGGATCTTCCCTCTGGTTTCTAATAATTTATTAACCAGATTATGAGTTACTTAATGGTGAAGCCTTTCTTTGACACAGTAGGTACTCAGTAAATGGGCATTGAAATAAATTTATGTCTCACATTATTCAATGTTCATGTTTATCCATTGGATTAAGAATGGAGGCCTCCAATTAATTAAAGTCCATTTAAGAAGTGGAATTGCAGGAGGTCTGTTAACAAGAACCTTAAGGGAGAGAAAATGTTATTGAAAATTATGTGGAAATGGTAGATTCTGAAATGGAATAGAATTGTTACATAAGTTAAAAGACCCCAAGATCAACAAAAGGAAGTCGGGTTGGGCACAGTGGCTCATGTCTGTGATCCCAGCTTTTTGGGAGGTTGAGAAGGGAGAATCACTTGAAGTTAAGGGTACAGGACCATGCTAGGCAACATAGCATGCTGAGAAACCTATCTCAACAAAAATGAATTTAAAAAATAAACCAGGCATGGTAGCATGCGCCTATAGTCCCAGTTGTTTGCACCACTGCACTCCAGCCTGGGGGACAGAGTGAGATCCTGTTTTTTGTTGTTTTGTTTTAAAAAAGGAAGGAAGATTGATACAGTTATAACTGAAGTTATAACAGTCAGGGTGTGGAGTTAAACAATTATTACTCAATCTATGATCACGTGTTGAGATTTTGCCCAGCCTCTTTCATCTGTTTTCATCTGTTGCATTGTTTGCATGAAGGACCACATCTCATGTAGGAAGTAAGAGAGGAAGGAGATGTCACCCTGATCACTCCAGGTTCCACTGCAAAGCTTTTTCCCCAGGGCAGCCTTTGATATTGGCTGAACTTAAGTCAGCCAGTGTCCTGTGTGATGAGCACTCACATTTGATTTTTGTAAGCTTGCCACACACCTTCCCTATCAATTTCCTTCCAATATGTTTCTGATAAGGACCATTGCCACTTCTTGAGTATCAAGAAGTTCAGGCGCAGTAGTACTTGTCAGAGTTGCAGGTAAAATATGAGACACTCAGATGATTCGAATTTCAAATAACAATGAATAATTTTTAATATAAGTGTGTCCCAGAGCATCCTGCATTTTTATTTGCTAAATCTAGCACCCTATGTTTTGTATTCTATGTCTCTATTTTTGATGTTTCCTTCTTTGGCTTGGTTCCAACACTTCATCTAGCTCCTCCAGAGGCAGTGCTTTTGCACCTCTGCTGTCCTCTGCTGGTCATGGTTGGTCACTGGCGCTGGAGGGAAAAGCCCAACAGCTTGGGCTTAAAATAAAGTTGAAGGAATACGGATAAAGCATGCCCATCCAGCAAACATTCATGGGGCATAGTCCATATTCCGGGTTATGTGATGAGCTAGCGAACATTCCATGTCCTCAAGAAGCTCCCAGGTTAGAAGACAAGAGAGACTTGTACAGAACGTATACTGGACTAAAAGTCAGAGGTCCCAGGAGAAAACATTCTGGTCTAAAATCTTTCACAAACAAGCTATGCAACGTTGAAGTCACTTAAGTTTTTGGGATTTCTAGCCTCTCATCAAAATAAAGGATAGATGTCAGGAAGAAAAAAATACTATTGGAAAAATGCAGCAGAATTTATCTTGGAGAGGTAGCTTTTGGGAAGAGTGAAATAGCCCAGAGAGAGCTCCCGAAGTTATGAAAGTATTCACAAAGTCATGGAGAGGCAAGGAGGTAATGGGCAGAGGGTTAAGTAACTAACAGGAGTGCTGGTGGTTTATAGGTGACAACTGGCTGTGAAAACATCCTCCTTGCAACACTCAAAAATAGCTGGGACATGATTGTATTTCCTGTAATTACACACCGTATGTTCCTGAGATATTTTGTTTAGGGGGACCACAGAAGGCTGGAGAATTTCATGACTCTTGAAGATCCTGTGAAGTGAAGTTGTTGCTAATCTTTGAGATCCCATGCAGCTTCAACAGTCCACGGCCCTGCTATGTATTATGACAGAAATATAAATGACATACTAATTGAGACCAGAGAAAGGCATGATCCATGTCAACTGCTGGAGTCATGAAGAAACCTCATGACCTATGTGTGGCACCAGTCCCTCCAACAGAGTTCATTAGCCCCTTGAATCATATTCTCCTCCACCTGATTGCTCAGGCTAGAGACTTAGAGGCAACCTCAATTCCTGCCTCTCTCTTTCCCACCTGCCCCTTCGATTCCTTTACAGGATTTATACTTCTAGAAATTCTATGTCTGAAAAATATGCTTGTTCTGCCCGCTTCCCTCCATCTCCTGGACTGTCCCAGTTTAGGCTGCCATGGCTGCTTCCCGAACAGCCTCCTAAAAGGTCTTGTCGATTCCCTTCTTGTGCTTTTCCGACCCATTCTTCACAGTGCAGCCAAGAGTCATCCTAAAAATTAATCCCATCAATGGCTTCTCATGGCCCGTAGCAGAAAACATTATGAAAAGGTCCTTTCTGAGCTGGCTTTTTTTTTTTTTTTGAGGCGGAGTCTTGCTCTGTTGCCCGGACTGGAGTGCAGTGGCCGGATCTCAGCTCACCGCAAGCTCCGCCTCCCGGGTTTACGCCATTCTCCTGCCTCAGCCTCCCGAGTAGCTGAGACTACAGGCGCCCGCCACCTCGCCCAGCTAGTTTTTGTATTTTTAGTAGAGACGGGGTTTCACCGTTTAGCCAGGATGGTCTCGATCTCCTGACCTCGTGATCCACCGTCTCGGCCTCCCAAAGTGCTGGGATTACAGGCTTGAGCCACCGCGCCCGGCCCTGAGCTGGCTTGTGCCTAAATCCTGAGTTTCTCTTCTCTCTGGCCACTGCCCTCTTTTACATCATGCTAAGCTCCAGCTCTACTGACCTGGTGTGGTTTATCTCATATGTTGGGTTCTTTCTTGCCTTCAGGTCTTTTACAGGTACAAATTTCTCTAAGGACCCTTCCCTAATCCTTCGAGAGGAGAAGTTTTACATTCTGTAGAGAAACTTCTCTTAATAAGAATGATGGTGATAAAAATGTTAGTGCCCATTGCAAGCCAGGCACTACTCTGAGCTCTTCATATGTAATAACAGATAAATGCTCCTATAACATAGTTTTTCTATCAAAGTTCTCATAACATTTCATTTAAATTGCTCTCTTGATTATCTAATGCCATTATTATAGTGTAGAGAAGACAGGGACTCTCTGTCTTGCTCACCCTCGTAGCCACAACACCTAGCACAGATGAATATTATTTAAGCTCTTTTGAAAAGAGCTTAATATTTATACTAGAAAGCATTGAATTGTAAACTTTAGTGAATTGTCTAGTGTATGAATTGTATCTCAATAAAGCTGCTAAAAATTGAGTTTTTTCTTTTTTGAAAAAGAAATTGGTAATAATAAGAGTCATGTAATGTTTTCCTTTGGGGTGAATCTGGAGATTTTGATTAGAAAGGGACTTGTGGGACTTCTCAGATGTTAACAACATGTTATTTTGGGATCTGAATGGTAGTTACATGGGTGATTTTTTGTGTGTGATAATTCAAGCTGTACCTTCATGCTTAATGCAGCTTCTGTATGTATGTTTATTTCACAAGAAAAAATTTATAAAAGTATACCAAAAAATATTGATTTTAAACAAATTTAAATTTAAAACAAATCTAAAGGAATGGGTTAATGATTTTATTTTGTCATTACGTGTCTGCCATTTACCGGTGGCATGAACTGGGCAAGGCAGCCAACCTCTGAAAGTCTCAGTTTCTTCTCCCATTAAACAGGGACCCTATTATGTCTGTGTAATAGGCTGAACCTATAATTGTTAGAAACCAACTTCCTTTTTGCCCAGAACATTATAGGCTTTTGACATGATCTAAAAATATAAAAGGTTATCTCAGAAAATGCCCATTTTCTGGGCACGAGATGAACCTCCCTGGTCAGGGTGGCACAAAGAAAGGCTCAGTAACATGGAGAAATGTTAGAAAAATCAAGTACAGGTAAGCTCGGACACTGTCAGGAAGGCAGCAAAATGGGGACAAGGAAGAACTGTCTCTGGTGGGTATAGGTGTAGAGCCTTTTCAGCTGAGACCAAAGAGAGACCAGATTAGGGCCAGCAGTCAAGCACCAATGGGCATGCATCTACCTCTGAGACAACAGGAGAAATAGGTGTTCCCAAATCCTTGGGCCTTCGGGGATTGACCTATCTGGTAAGATCCAAATAAAATAACTTAGTCCTCCCTCTCATACAATTGCAGAAAGTCTAGTATCTCTACAATGTTTATCAGGATACAGGGAGAGGGGGAAGCTTTGTCTTTAGTGCTCATCACCTCCTACTGTGCTCAATTCTCCATCCACGCAGCTGTCTTGCTTCTTGTCTCCTACTGTCCTTTCTCTTGACCCTAAGCTAAGGCACAGCTCACCCTCTTTCCCAAAGCACTGATAATGTAAACCTGCTCCATCTGGTGGTACCTAAGTCTTTATCAAAGACTTGCGGATAATGAGTCAAAGAAGCTCAAAACAAGAAACTATTTAAATTACCATCAGGGAACACTACCATTAAAATGCCTTTTCCTTCCTCAATGCAGGATAGCATATGGGTAGCCCCTTACTGGATGTGCCTCCTTGAGTGAGTTACTTGGCTGATTAGTCTTGGTTTCCTCTTCTGTAAAATGGTGATAATCCTAAATGTGCTTCCTGGGTTTTCTCTGAGGATCACATAAATAGTGTATTTGAACACAGCATACCTGTTGATGTAGTAAATGATGCCAGTAGTAGTAGAAGAAGGAAAATGAGTAATAGCATTAGATCTCTCACTTGGTAATATTCTAGAGGCCCATTCCTTCCCATGGAGTCCATTTTCACATCTATTCTCTTCCCTGCATCTAGAATTCCAAATCACAAGTTTCTTGGGCTGCAAAGGAAAATAGCTAACATTCCTGTTTCTTTATTATGCAGAACATTTTGGCTACCCTTTGCTCAACCCCATCAATCCAGCATAATCCAGGACCTTCTCTTACCATTCCAAAACTTTCCTAAATACAGAACCCTGGGCCAGGCACAGTGACTCACACCTGTAATCCCAGAACCTTGGGAGTCCAAGGCAGGTGGATCACTTGAGCTCAGGAGTTCAAGACCAGACTGGGCAACATGGAAAAACCCTGTCTCTACTAAAAATACAGAAAATTAGCCAGGCATGGTGGCATGCACCTGTAATCCCAGCTACTTGGGAGGCTGAGGTGGGAGGATCACCTGAGCCTGGGAAGTCAAGGCTGCAGTGAGCCAAAATCATGCCACTGCACTCCAGCCTTTGCAATAGAAGTGAGACTCTGTCTAAAAAAACAAACAAAAAACCCTAGACTCTAGACCCTAGAGCTCTGCCTTGAAAGAGTTAATAGAAACTGGCTGAGCACAGTGGCTCATGCCTGTAATCCCAGCACTTTGGGAGGCCAAGGCAGGTGGATCATCTGAGGTCAGGAGTTCAAGACCAGCCTGGCCAACATGGTGAAACCCTTCCTCTACTAAAAATACACAAAAAATTAGCTGGGTCTGGCGATGCGCACATGTAATCCCAGCTACTCAGGAGGCTGAGGCAGGAGAATCACTTGAACCCAGGAGGCAGAGGTTGCAGTGAGCTGAGATCATGTCATTGCACTCTAGCCTGGGCAATAAGAGCAAAACTGCACTTCAAAAAAAAAAAAAAAAAAAAAAAAAAAAAGATTTAATGGAAACTGAAGATAGAGTTTTTTCTCAAAGCAGAATTCAAAGTCAGAGGACCTCTGCTTACCTTCTCCATAAGTCTTATTGGGAAGAAAGGCTGGCATACGTTTGTTCTCTCTTTTGCTGTAACAACCCATTGGTGTGGCAGCTCAAATAATTATTTATTCATCCTTTAGGACATTCATATCATATCTGCATTTATTTATTCAACAAATCTTTATTGAATGTTTATTTCATGCCTGACACTCTGCTAGGTACAGGTGAGCAGAGACACACCTGGAGCTCTCCTGGAGCTTTTAGCTGAGTCTGGGGCAAAGATATTCAATGATAACCAGAAACGCAATGCAAAGTCCAACAGTGATAAACGCTACAAATGGGAAGTGTCTAGAGCTAAAAGAGCACCTAAAACAGAGCTTTAACCTAATCTGAGAGGTCAAAGAAAGTTTTCTCGGAGGAAAGGCTAGAGCTCAAACCTGTAGTCACCCTTCTGTTAATGTCCAGAAAAGAGGAAGAGTTTGGTGCATTGTGGGCAGGTAGAGCATTCCAGAGAGAGGACACAGAAATGGCTTCCAACTATGTGAGAAAAGCCATGCTTTAGGGATTCATCGTACAACTCATGCAGACCATGATTGCTCCAAGAATTCTTTCCAGAGTTGGCACAGATATGGGCAGAAAACCAAGGTAAAGGCTGAGCGTGGTGGCTCACACCTGTAATCCCAATACTCTGGGAGGCCAAGGTGGGGAGATCACCTGAGGTCAGGAGTTCGAGACCAGCCTGGCCAACATGGTGAAACCCCCATCTCTGCTAAAAATACAAAACTTAGCTGGGTGTGGTGGTAGGCGCCTGTAATCCCAGCTACTTGAGAGGCTAAGGCAGGAGAATTGCTTGAACTTGGGAGGCGGAGGTTGCAGTGAGTGGAGATCAAGCCACTGCATTCCAGCCTGGGTGACAGAGTGAAACTCCATCTCAGGAAAAATAATAAAATAAAATAAAACCAAGGTGAAGAAGGAAGGCCCTCCTCCAGTTTAGTGAATGTTGAGGTTGTGCCAAAGTAGTAAGACTATCTCTAATACCAGAATCTCTATGCAATATGCTCACACACACTGGGTTCACTTAATGTAGATGGAGTTTCCCTGACACACTCTGGAGAAATGGCCCATGCCTATACACAGTCATTAGAAACGGAGGCTTCTGTTATGTTTGCCCAAAGTTTATAGTAAATATCCCCTGCAGCCCATTCTACCAGGAAACCATCCTTACGTAATTCCTCCCTGTGCTCCAATGGCACCTGTTGCATGTTCTGTGCATACACTTATCTCATGGTAGTTCATCATTTGTTGATATCTCTGTGTGTCTTAAAAGTTTGACAGGAAATATAGCTTAGTGTTTAACCATTTACTATGCTATTATATGTTCAATGTTGCTAAGAACAATGTTTTTCCTTAAAAACAGAAACTTAATACCTTGGCTGCTTTGGAGGCCAGTCAAGAAGAATCTTGCATTTAAGGAAGTAACCGAAATATCAGAGCATTATGTCTGTGCTAAATGTCTTTGTATTGCATTTTAGTGGCTATTAATTACTGGTAAAATCACTTTCCCTCTCTTCAGCTCCCTTTATTAAAATCTCTGTGATATAAGGCAGATCAAGATGATCAGTAAGAATACATCATTAATTTTGCAACTGAAATTAAATGAGAATAAGTAGAGAAGAAATAAAGGTTTAGAACAGATATTTGGGATAATTTAGAAACATGTTTGAAATGAACTAATTAAATATTAACCTTATCTAAAGCTATTAAGCTAAAAATAGGAAATTACCTTTCACATAAATTCAGTGATCTGAATTATTAATATGCAAAATTAAATGCCATGTTCAATTTCAGTTTTTTACACCAACATGAATATTGACATTATCCATAAAACCAGAAAGACCTTGCAATCATATGGTGCTTCGAGGCTTGTACAACATGGAGAATTTCAGTTTCCATTAAATAAACAACAAATTACTTTAAAAATTAAACAAAGCTGAATTTGTCAGAGAGTTGATTTGCTAAGTGCCTGCACTATTTCTTCCTGGAATGTAGAGAAAGTGACCCCTAGTGGAATTCTGATGAAGCATTTCTCCAGCATTGTTCACTTATTTAGCCAGTCGAGAGATCTGCCTGACTGGGCTCTGGGGACAAAGATATGATTGAAAGTGAAGTTTAGGATGGTAGTTGAGAAGCAAGCATTTGTAGAAAAGATTGATCAGAGCTGCGAGTGAGAGAGTGGAAGTAGTTAACTTGGCAATGGGCTGAAGGAGAGGTGGTTAGGGCAGCTGGACAGAGGAGGCTGGAAGTGAGAAAGGCCATTCACACAGAGAACTCGAGCGGCTTGGTGCCTCCTGGAAACTGCCAGTGGTTTCATTTGGTGAGGAATGAACACTTCCAGGAGAATGGATAGGGTTAGAAAAGTAGGCAAGGACCAAGCCATGACACGCAACAGGGTCTGGCCTTTGATCTATTGGATATTGTTCCCCAAACACTGTTCCTTGGATATTAACGGAGGTAACAAATACTGCCCAAACCACATTCAGAATGCTAGTATGAACCAGGCCTCACATAGATCCAAGAGACTGTTTAAAAATGGACTTCTTTAACTATTTGCAATCCTCTGAAAGACCATGTCAGATAGACTAGAAGATTTTTTAAGTCAGGGAGCAAAGAGAACTGGGAAGTGGCTTAGACATGAGAGGAACTAGAGAATAAGCAACAGTTTAAAATGTTGTGATTATGGATAGAAAGAAGAGCCAGTAGGCCCAAACATCTTTACAGCAAATACTACCAGCTGATGGGACGCAGCATGTGTGGTTGAGATCTTACGAATACCCAGCAGGGCTGGAGTGGCAGTTACCTTTAAATAGCACCTCTGTTGGCAGCAGCGGCAGCATCCCTGCCATTTATTGAGTCATCTGTATGTGCCAGGAGTGTGCTTTCTCTGTACTATTTTCATCTTCCCCCAAAGCCCATCAGTATTAGTCCCACTAGACAGGAGAGGAAACTGAGACTTACGAGGTTTCACTGAGTTTCCGAAGTTCACTCTGCTGGCAGGTGGTGTGGCTGATCCATGCTGAACCCACCCTGTGACTCCAGTTCAGTAGGCCAGGAACCCAGCCTTTTGGGAGTCATAAGAAAACAGAGGGTGGTTAAAGGCACCAGAGTGAGTGAGTTCATCAAGGGAGGCTGTGAAGATGAGAAAAGGAGGGAGCAGAGCTATTCTGTTGGTGTAAAAGTAGTTGCGGTTTTCGTTATTACCTTATCTTTTAGGTAATGTGGTAAAACCCATTACCTTAATGGCAAAAAATCACAATTACTTCTGCACCAACCTAATAGAAGCCCAGAGAATGGTAGCCTCTGAGGAAACAGAGGAGGAGGAAATGAAGAAGGTAGAGGGGGAAGGGACAAAGTGGTAGACATAGAACCAAGGGAGAGCCATCTCCTGGAAGGAGAGGGAGAGAGAGAGAGACTTTCCAGAAAGTATTCAACAATATCAGATGCCACAGAGAAATCAGGTGAGGCGAAGCCTAAATTTTGATCATTATGATTGGCAGCCAGGAGGCCATGGATTTTCTGAGAGAGAGAAATGGTAATGGGGTGGAGGGCAAACCCTTTATGTAGGAGCTGAGGAAAAAACAGGAAGTGAAAGAAGGATCAAGCCAGCACTTGCTTTATCAAAGAGCCTGGCTAAGAAGAAGCAGAAGTTAGATGAAGATGTATGATGAAAGAAGGGGGTTTCCTCCTAAATATTGAAAAAGCTATGTTTATGTGTTCAGGAGAAGCAGACATGAAAAATAAGTGGCTGAAAATAAAGTAGGAAAGATGATTGATTGAATAAAGTACAGAAAAGGGATTAAGAGCATAGAAGAAAACATTTGGATTAGGCAAGAAGATAAGGACGGGAGGCAGGAGGGAGGAATGTGTGTTCTGTTGATCTGTCTATAAGCAAAAGCAGGAATGAAGAGTTAAGACCAATACTTGCTATTTTGTTTCTCTGTAGTTGAAAGCAGAGGCAGTGTCTGAGAGCCAGAGGGGGAAAAAAGGCAAGGAGGATTGAAGAGAAGCCTTCTAACAACTGTTGTGGAGTAAGGGGTGATGGATGGCCTGGGACAAGCAAAAAGACCCCTAAGCAGTAGGAAGAAACTAACCCAAGGGGAACCCATGAATATGTAGTGGCATGCATCTGCTGAGTGCTGCAGTGACTTTAATAGTGCTCAGGCACAGAAACACAAAAAGCAGATCCCAGGGCCAGCATTTTGCAGATCAGATAAGTAAGAAAAGAAATACAATGATGCTAAAATTAAAAAATAAACTCAAAATTTAGGGACATAAAGCCTGAGGGTGGAGGTGGGGATGGTATAATGATAAACTAACAGAAAATGGAGACATGAAGGGACCGGGGGTCTTGGTGTTGCAGGTCACTTCTGGTGGGGGCAAGAGACTGAGAGCCAGAGACAGGAGTTTGTGATTGAAGAGGAAAGCGCTGGCCATCTGTTGAGAACATCTTACGTGCCTGGCACCATGCTAAGCACATCGTCCATAGAATTTTATTTAATCCTTACAGAAAACCTATAAAGTTAGTATTACTCTCCTTACTTTACAGATGAAGAAATTGAAGCTCCAACACAGCAGCTAACTTGTGTGGTATCACACAGCTGGTTGATTTTCCCAAAACCTTCACATTTCCTTCCAGTGCTAAGGGTGAGAGGTGGAGCTGTTGGGTGATGAAAAGGATAAGGGTGGCTTACAAGAGAGAATTGTTCTTCCAGAGTAGATTTCAAGGTCAGTGAAACAGAGAGCTAGTTTGTTTGTTTGCTTGGTTTTTTGTTTGTTTGTTAATTTATTTTTTTTGCTTGTTTTTCTTTGTTTTGTTTTTAGATAACTAGTTTTGTACCTGTGCTGGCACGTTGATAATGGTTGAGTAAACTATGGTAGCTGTGAGTGGGTATAAAGGCACTAGCCAAGAGAGTAGCTCGTATGTCCAGAAGCAAGGGTACTGAGCAGAGATACAGAGGGTGAAATCGCCAAATTGTATGAGCCCTAAAAGCGGTGACCGTTTTGTATGGGGCTGGGCAGGACTGCCTATGTCATTTGATGGGCACAGTGCAAAACAAAAATGGGGGGCCTAAATATAGTGCCATTAAAGGTACTGAAATATGAAAATGTTTCTTTCTGCAGTCTTTCTCTCTCTTGACCTGTCATGGTGTTTTTATTTTATATTTCATTTCTTGTTCCCTCAGACATGGGGATACTTGCAGAGGGAGTGCAGACCCCCCAGAGACGCACAGTGGGGGCTCTGTCCTCCGACTCAATGCATGGCCTACTGGCTTCTGAGTTCTACCTCCCCTGAAGTGCTGCACCTTGGCTGGAGACAGGGAGATCCACCTCCCCATTCCCACAGTCCACCACCACCATCACCCACAGCAGAAGGGGAAGAACCAAGGAATGGTGACCTCCACATCAGGATGCCCTTGGGACCGGGATCAGGGATGGCAAGAGTCTGTCTGTTTTGAATGAAGTGTTTTTGAGTTTTTCTAGCAACTTGGTTGGTAGATACTGTTTCTAGCAGCCATCAGCGGACCAGACAGAAGTACATCAGTAGGGTATCCACCTGCATGTATCTCCTCAGGCTCACCATCAAGGGTTGCAGTCAAGTTTCAATGACAGAACCACCACGTGAAAGGTTAAGAGTTTTTAGTGCATACAGACCCTGGGGCGTACACAGCATGCCTGGAGGACGCACACAGACACACACACGCACACACACACACGGTCAGCAAGCTCAGGCAGAGAGAGAAGGGACCCAGGGGCCAACGCCTTTACTGGGTCCAGGGTGTTATCCAAACAGATTTCCTGCAGGGAGTTTTAATTGGTGGGTTTAAAGCAAGCAGATACTAGTTCCAGGAAGTCACACTGTGATTGAAAGGTGGTCACTTTTGAGTTCGAGGGCCAATGTCTGAATGGTCTGTCATTTACAGGAACATGAATAGAACTGGAAATCATTATGTTAAGTGAAATAAGCCAGGCACAGAATGACAAATATTGCATGTTCTCACTTATATGTGGGAGCTAAAATAGTTGATCTCATGGAGGTAGAGAGTAGAATGATGGTTCCCAGAGTCTGGGTAGGGGGTGCATGTGGGGAACAGAGTAGAGGAATAAAGAAAGATTGGTTAATGGGTACAAACATAGAGTTAGATGGAAGGAATGAGTTCTGGTATTCAATATCACAGTAGGGTAACAACAATATATTGTATATTTCAAAATAGCGAGAAAAAGAATGTGGAATATTTGAAATATTCAATAGGGAATATTTGAAATACATATATACAATGTGTGAATATTTGAACTACATATATACAATGAATCATCACACATTGTATACATGTATTAAAATATTACATGTATTCCATAAAATGTAAAATATTATGTATCAGTAAAAAACAGAATGAATTTTTTTTTAAAGAAAGCAGTGGGAAAGCTAGGAGCCCAGCTTGCTGGTTGAGAGATTCTTCCAAGTTCTTATCTCTGGCCACCAGCTGGAGCCATTTGGGTGAGAAATAGTATTGGAAACTGTCAAGCATGACTGAGCCCTACTTCTGGAATGAAAAAGTTAAACTTGTATTTAATAATGGATGCTGAGGCAACATAAAGTTACAAGCACTCACTACACTTAGCCCTGACAAGTTGCCCACAAACACACTGTGGCACTGCCATCCTGGAGGGGAGATGGTGCTGTCATGCCCCACCAGGAGATACCACTAAAGATGCTCACTTAACCTCTGCTCCACCAGGAGCAGAGGGCAATGGTGGAACACAGGTGGGCTTGTTCCACTGACATGACCTGGTCACTGCCTGAGGATCTGACAGAAAGAGGCAGGCTGGACAGGACCCAGGGGGCAGGGAACAGGAGGCCAAGCACCTGACCTGGAGAGGTGGGGAGGCAGCAAGGGTCAGAACCCCACATGAGCCAAGGCTTCGAGCGCCCGGTGCATGCTCCAGAGTCCTGTCAGACTTCACTGATAAAACACAAAATAAAAGGTAAAATTGTTGTATTCATTTTCTAGGGCCATCATAACAAAGTACCACAGGCTGGGTGGCTTAAACAGCAGAAATCTATTTCCGGAGGCTAGACGTCCGAGATCAAGGTTTTGTTTCTCCTGAGGCCTCTATCTTTGGTTTATAAATGGCCATCTCCATCTGTCTTTACGTGGTCTTACCTGTGTCTGTCTGTGTCTTAACCTTTTCTTATAAGGATATCAATCCTATTGGATCAGGGCCCACCCCAATGACCTTATTTAACCTTAATTGCCTCTTTAAAGGCCCACTCTTCAAGTTAAGTCATTGTATTCTGAGGTACTGAGGGTTAGGACCTTACAAGAATTTTGAAGGAGACATGAATCAGCCTATAACAATTTTTAAGAGTTTCAAGATGGCAACTGCAAACTATGAAACCCCAAGCCTGGGGCATCTGTGCACGAGGCCCTGTGTAACTGCACCGGACGCATGCCCATGAGGCCGGCACTGTGAGATCAGTGGTGTAGGAGCAACAGTGTGGAACTAGGAGGATCTGGCCCACTCCTCCCAGACCTAGAGGTGTTGGGCTCATGGAAGAATGAGCACCCTTTGCTGGGCAGGGTGGTAAAGGAAGCCAAGCGGTATCCTTGGATGAAAGCCAGGTTTTGTTAAGACAACAGAAAGTGTAAATGCTCTTGTTCTTTTTTGTTTGTTTGTTTGTTTTGAGATGGAGTCTGGCTGTATCGCCAAGGGTGGAGTGCAGTGGTGTGATCTCTGCTTACTGCAACCTCGGCCTCTCGGGTTCAAGTGATTCTCCTGCCTCATTCTCCCAAGTAGCTGGGATTACAGGCAGGCACCAACATGAACTGGCCAATTTTTATATTTTTACTAGAGATGGAGTTTAGCCATGTTGACCAGGCTGGTCTCGAACTCCTGACCTCAGGTGATCTGCCTGCCTCGGCCTCCCAAAGTGCTGGGATTACAGGCATGAGTCATTGTGCTCGGCCATAAAATTGCCTTTAAACAGCTTGAGAATGATGTGGAGTTTCTTTGCAAGCAAGAGAACATTTCACTGGACAGAGTAAAAGTGTCTGGGAGGGAGGTCAGCAGTGAATGAATGAACTCCAAAGGGAAGAGATGTACATAAGGATAAGAATAGGAGATCATACACAGAACCAGTGAACTTTATATTTCATTACTTTTAATCACACTGGCTTTAAATTCCTTGAACTTAGAAATTAAATTCACACTTAATTGAACTTTAATTAAATGTTAACATTCCTTGATCTAACTGTTCCTGCACTTCACATACAAGCACAGGGTTACTGATTGACCAGGAGAAGGATATTTCATGCTGGTCTACCCTTGTTCTCCTGTGGTCTCTGTTCCAATCAATGCAGCATTAGGAGAGGATGGGCTATGAAGAGGTACTTTCTGTACCTTTAGCACACTGCCTGTTCTTCCACATAGGAAACAAAAATAATTGATATCACATTACAGTAGTACAAATTAAGCTTAGTCCCTTGAATATTTGCATGGCGGTCATTATCTTCAATATCTTGTAATCATCTCTCCCAAAAAAACAACAACAAAAGGCTTGTCTGCCTTTATATGAATAGAAATACAGGTGATTTACAAGTTTAAAGAACTCCAGCAGTAGAATATTACTACAGGAAATTGATGACATGTAAAGTAGAGATAAAACAACTTTCTTATACAGAGCTGCATAATGAAAATACTGATATATTGTTGCATATAGTTTTTGTTTCCTATTAAAATACCATTAAATAAGATTACAAAATTAATTTTTCATCATACTAATAATAGTAACCATTAAACGATTAAGTAAATACATGTTCATTGCAGAAACTTCAGAAAATACAAGTTGAGCATCCCCAGTCCAAAGATCTGAAATCTGAAATGCTCTAAAATCCAAAACTTTTTGAGTGCTGACACGCTCATTGAAGCCTTTCAGATTTAGGGTTTTCAGATAAGGGATACTCAACCTGTATAGAAAAACAAAAAAGAATCCCAGCACTTTGGGAGGCTGAGGCAGGAGGATCACTTGAGCCCAGGAATTCAAAACCAGCCTGACCAACATAGGGAGACCCTGTCTCCACAAAAAAAAAAAAAAAAAATAGCCTGGCATGGCAGTGCATGCCTATAGTCCCATCTACTTGAGAGGCTGAGGTGAGAGGATCCCTTGAGCCCAGCATGTCGTGGCTGCAGTGAGCCATGATCACATTACTGCACTGCAGCCTGGGTGACAGAGAAAGACCTAGTCTCAAAAAAGAAAGAAAGAAGAAAGAAAGAAAAATGAAAGAAAGAGAAATGAAAGAAGAAAAAAGGAAGGAAGGAAGGAAAGAAAGAAAGAAAGGAAAGAAAGAAGAAAAAGAAAAAAAAGGAAGACATCTCTATAATCCTAACACCACTTTCTTTTAGATATTTTTGTTTATTTTTTTCTAGTCTTTTTTTCTGTGATTATATACCCATAAACTTTCTGTCTGCAAAAAGTAGAATCCTATTTTACAGTGTTTAGTAATCTGCCTTTTACCACTTAACAATGTATGATAAACAATGTTGTGTAACATCATGTCAGTGACTGATTTTAGTTGTAATTTATTTAACAAATTTCCTGTCGTTAGACCTGTAAGTATTTTTAAAAAACTGTTTACTATCATAATGCAGCAATGGACATCTATCTAGCTATAAACTTTTATACCTCTATGATAATTTTCATAGGATAGATTCATAGAAATGTCATTAGGGTATCAAAGTTTTTAAGCCTTTTGAAAAAAATAATTTTAAACAGATAGAAAAAGTGAAGAACTAGTTTGAATAATTATTAAGCATTTCCATGTAGAACAGTGTAATGGACATAAGACCAAGACAAGTTGATTAGTCACTCAGCCCCTTTCAGCATTGTCATTAATTAAGGTTGACAATGAGGTATAAATGTAATTGTTCTTGGAGTTAAATTAGTCAAATTCTTACACAATAAATGTGACTAGAAACAAACCAGGAGAGTGTCCATGAATATATGAATGGGAATAATGGGAATTTAAATATGAATATAACAATCACCAGATATTTAGTGACATTTCTTTGGATCCTGGTTGGGCAGAGAGATGTTGGTTGACCACAACTGCACAGGAAATGGAGTGTGAGCAACCGAGTTGAAGGTGATCCTCTAGGACCTGTCCACGGAATGGTAGTCTTGGTTAAGCAACCTCAAACATTATGGTTTCCTTGGAGGGCTTATTTCTCTAATGCAGGAGGTGGTCTCATGCTCCCTTTATTGAGAAATACTTAAGATCAAGTAATTCTTCTGTCTCATAGCATATCACTTGATATATTAGCTTGCCTACAGGGAAATAATGCACTAGTAGATTGACTTGAGAATTTCAGTTGTCTGAATAGTTGTATTTATCATTGGAAAGCAGAAGTCTTAGTCCATTTGTGCTGCTATAACAAAATACCACAGACTGGGTAATATATAAATAATAAAAATTCATTTCTCACAGTTCTAGAGGCTGCAAAGTCCACAACCAAGGCATCAGCAGATTCAGTGTTTGGTGCAGACTACTCTCTTCCAAGATGGCATCTTGTTGCTCTTTCCTCACATGGTGAAAGGTGAAAGAGCAAAAAGGCTAGCTAGCTTCCTGGAGCCCTTTGATAAGGGCACCTCATCCCATTCATGAGCTTGGAGCCATCATACTTAATCACGTCCTAAAGACCCCACCTCTTAATACTATTGTAGTAGGGTTTCAACGTGAATTTTAGGGGGGACACAAACATTCAAACCATAGCAGTAGACAACAGGTATTCTGGTTTTTACCCATCTACATGAACTTGGTCAATGCAAATCTACCATTGAGAGGTGATCCCATTCCAATGAAACAGAAATTCTGGCTTCTGAGATAGCAAGTGTAAGATGGACACCACGAAACTCATCTAGGTGAATGCCACCTTGATAGAAGCCAGTCTGGGATGTCAGTCAGTACCATTGGGTGTGGCCTGCTTTCATCAAACTACAGCAAACAACAAAATATTTCATCATGTTTTCCACTTATTCAATAGATATTAACGGGTATCTAAGTCCATAGCCTGGAAGAGATAAAAGTTTTATCCCTGGAAAGAGACCCATAAATAATATGGTAGAGATAATGAAACTACAGGCAAAATACTGAAGGATCATCACAATTACTGAGCGAGAACAAGAGAGGGCATGATTAATTACTTGGGGAAGTTTGGGAAGAATTCATGGAGGAAGTGGCATTTATGCTACATCAAGATCCATCTGTCTGGAGGTGAGGGTGGGGAGAGGAGGCATTCTAGGTAACTGGAACAGGTGTGCTAAGGCAGTGGTCCCCAAACATTTTCACACCAGGAAACGGTTTTGTGGAAGACAATCCTTCTACAGACCAAGAAGTGAGTGGTATGGTTTCGGGATGAAACTGTTCCACCTCAGGTCATCAGGCATTAGATTCTCATGAGCACACAGCCTAGGTTCCTTGCATGTGCAGCTCACAATGGGGTTTGCACTCCTATGAGAATCTAATGAAGCCACTGATCTGATAGGAGGCAGAGCTTAGGTGGTCATGCTCGCTCACTAGCTGCTTACCTCCTGCTGTAACAAAATGACACAGACTGAGTAATAAATACGGCCCAGTTCCTACAGGCCATGGACTGGTACTGGTCCACAGCCCAGGTGCTGGCGGCTCCTATATAAGGCATGGAGATGAGGACCACGGCATGCTTTAAGAATCACAACACATTTAGTGAGACTAGAACAAAAGACACGAAGTCTGTGGGAAGGAAGTAGAAAGGAGGTAGTCATGAAATACAAATGTTGGAAAGATTGTTTTGGACCAGTTTTTGAAGGTCCTTTATGTGATTTAAAGGAATTTTGATCATGTTTTATATTAAGGATAGAGAAATATATGTTGGAAAATGAGGTGAAATCAGAGTTGCTTGAATTTATTTCCAAAGATTTTTTAATAATTGAAAAGATGTAAACCTAATAGAGACTATTTGGTAGAGGACCATGTGGTTCTGAAATTACCTTTATCCTGTACAGCACTTTTTAATCAACAATTTTGTGGATGGTGAAAGCAGCTTTACCCAAGTGGTCAATGATACAATCTGGAAGGAGGAGCGAAAAAAAAAGTTTGGCTGATCAAATTAAGAATTTAAACGACTATTTAATTCATGTATTCAAACAATGATTATTAAGCATCTATTATGTTTCAGGAAACTTTCTAAGTTCTGGGGATCCAGTGGTGAAAAGTTTAAGTCCTTGACTTCATAGGTTTTATATTCTAAGGAAGAAGGCTGATGAAAAATAAGCAAATAAATATCTAATATAATGTCGTGACAAAAGAAGTGAAGGAAATCGCCATAATGAAAAAGACAATAGAGAGTAATAGCAGAGGGAGACATTCTGTGGGAAGAGAATTCCAGGCAGGGGACCAGCAAGCACAAATGTCCTGAGATGGGAACAAGCTTGGCCTGCGAGAAGGTGAGTATGGATGGAGCTGACTGGTCAAGAGGAAAGTGGTAGGAAATGGAGAGTTATCCAACTCGAGTTGGATCAATGAGTGAAAACAAACAAGATAGCACTGAACTATGATGCAGATAAAATCGCTTAAAAATAATTGAGTAGTATTAAAACATTAAAAACGTAAGAGCTCTGTTTTAGTGTATAAAAATCAATTGCACAAGGAAAGGTTGAAGGAGATTTTACTGGCAGTTTATGTGAAAAAGACCCCAAGGCCTTGGTAGATCCACAAGGTCAGAACTAATATGGAATGATGACTTCAACACACATATACACACATGTGCATGCATGCATGCATCTACACTTACACAACCTTAGACTAAATTAACAGAGCCCTACCCAAATTAAATAGCATAATAAATGAGGATTTTTTTCATCTGGCATATTTAAGGTTTTACATTGGATTTAGGATGACAAATGTTAAAAGGGTTACTGATGAATTAAAATTAAAAATTTTCCCGCTATTTTCTCAGGATGAGAGAAAAATAGAAATAATAACCTTTTAAAATCATTGTAGGAATATACACAGGAGTAAAATTAGGCTTATTCTGAATGGCTAGGAGTGGAAGCAGATGAAGTCCAGTCTGAGAGAACTCTCAGCCAGGTAGAAATAGCTGTTAATGCAGTGGGCTGCCTGGGAAAGGTAATCACATCTCATCCACCTGCTTAGATTTCACAGCAAAAGATAATTAGGGGAGCCAGGAAGAAAGTCTACCACACTGCTGATAAAGGAGAGCAACGAGCTCAGCAGGGACCTATACCTGGACAGGAGGGGAGCTTCTGACAACCTCCCCTCCTGTCCAGGCTGCGCTTTCTACACTTTCTACGCAGGCGAGGAGGCAGCAGGAAATGAGGGGCAAGTGATCCCCTGGAGAGAGTCTCACAGCCTGCCTGTGCCCTGGCCCTGCCTCATCAGTATCCTGGTACTAACCCAGCCCCTGAGATGGCAGGCCTTCACCTTCTCATCATGAGTACATGCCACCCCTCCTTATAAAAGTAGGAAAGAAACTGCAGGAAAGCGGAAAAATGATTTCTTCCTCTCTTCTCAAAATAATGCTCTCCCTGGGATTTTTTCCAGCACATCCTGGATGAGAATTCATCAAAAGGCCTTCTAGAGAGGATATCTGCTTTCATCAAAAGGTGTGCAAGATTACTTTTATGTGCCTATCAATTCCTAATATTTTATTTAATTGATTAAAATGCTTAAGGGCTTCCTCTCAGATAAAGTGTAAGTTATTCAACCTGTTATTCAAAGGGCTCTGTGAAATACCAGATTTTACTTCTTCAAATTATTCTGTACTATTTTCTAACTGCTCTCCATCATTTCAGGCTCATTTACATGCTCGTCTGTGGTTTCTATGCTGTTCCATTCTGCCACAGTCTACTTGGAATTTCCCTTGCCTTTCTTTCCATCCTTTATGCCAGCAACGTAATACCTATTGAATGCTTTGTGTTCATAGACCCCTCCCAAGAGCAGTAAGAAATACGAAGGCGTACAAGACAATATTTTTCAAAACAACTTGGTTCCAGATTCAGTGCCAGAAGCATTAAGTCTGGTGTAGGGAGTATTATGTGGCCATGGCAACAGGAATGAAAGTTATGTGTGGGTTTCTCTGCATTGAAGCTGATGTGGTTATCACTGCAGCCAAGTGCTTGAACTGCCAACAGCAGAAGTCAATGCTGAGCTTTAACTTGGCATCATTCCTCAGGGGAACTGGCCTACTAGTTATTTGGTGACAGGTTGACTGCAGTGGGCCCTTCTAGCATGGAAGGAGCAGTGATTTGTCCTCACTAGATTTGATGCTTAGTCTGGATATGGATTTGCCTTTCCTGCCCACAGGGCCTCTGTCAGGACCTTGGTTGGTAGGTTTATAGTATCTCTTTAAATACAGCTCTGATGCAGAACTCATTTTACAGTAAAATAAGTGAGGCAGCTGGGCTTGGTGGCTCATCCCTGTAATCCCAGCATTTTGAGAGGCCAAAGCAGGTGAATTGCTTGAGCCCAGGAGTTTGAGACCAGCCTGGGCAACAGAGTGAGACTCCTGTCTCTGCAAAAAAGTAAAAAAATGAAAAAATTAAAAATCAGCTGGGCATGGTGGCATGTGCCTGTAGTCCCAGCTACCCAGGAGGCTAAGGTGGGAGGATCACTTGAACCAAGGAGGCAGAGGTTGCAGTGAGCTGAGATCACATCACTGCACTCTAGCCTGGGTGATAGAGTGAGACCCTGTCTCGGAAAAAAATAAAAAATTAAATTATAAAGTAAAATAAGGCAATGGGGCTTGCACTTGTGGAATTCTGCTGGTCTTACTGTGTACTTCATAAAGCAGTTGGCTTTATAGAACTTTGAAATGGCCTACTGAGAGCTCAGCTATGCTGTCAGCTGGAGGACAACACTCTGTGAGGCTGGATGACCACAGGCTTTAAATCAAAGACTGATCCATGGTGCTGTGTCATTCACAGCCAGAATACAGAGGTCTGGCAACCAAAGGGTGAAGTCTAAATGGCTCTTCTCACTTTTACTTCTAGGTACCCACTCATGTTTTGGTTTTGTTTTCTGTTTTTGGCTTTCTATCGCTTCAACTCTGAGTTCTGTTAATTGAAAGGTCTTGGATCTCAAGTGAGAAATGACTCCATGTGGACACAACAGGGCTTACGCACCAGGGAGTTGAGACACTGTCATTTTGGGTTCTTCATGCCACTGAACCAAGAAAGAAAAAAGTCATTCTATGGCCCTGGGTATTGATTGCAGTTATCAAGAGGAAATCAGATTCATGAACACAATGAGAGCAGGGAGGCTTAAGTCTGGAATCCAGGGACTTCTGGGTGCTAATGGTTCTGCATCCAGGAGTGAATGTTGATGTAAAATCATAACACTCCAAAAAAGGCAGGATCACTGAGGACTTAGACCCTTCAGGAATGGAGGTGTGGTGCCTGCCATCAGGGAAGGAAGCCTAAACAACAGTGATGGTTAATTTTATATGTCAACTTGACTTGGGTAGTAGGTAAACCATCATTTCTGGGTGTTTCCATGAGGGCACCCCTGGAAGAGATTAGCATTTGAATTGGTGCACTGAGTAAAGAAGCCCTCATTGGCCGGGTGCGGTGGCTCAAGCCTGTAATCCCAGCACTTTGGGAGGCCGAGACGGGCGGATCATGAGGTCAGGAGATCGAGACCATCCTGGCTAATACGGTGAAACCCCGTCTCTACTAAAAAATACAAAAAACTAGCCGGGCGAGGTGGCGGGCGCCTGTAGTCCCAGCTACTCGGGAGGCTGAGGCAGGAGAATGGCGTAAACCCGGGAGGCGGAGCTTGCAGTGAGCTGAGATCCGGCCACTGCACTCCAGCCTGGGCGACAGAGCGAGACTCCGTCCTAAAAAAAAAAAAAAAAAAAAAGCCCTCATCATGCAGGTGGCCATCACCCCAGCTCTTGAGGGCCCAGATAGAACAAAAACATAGAGGAAGGGAGAATTCACTTGCTCTCTTGAGCATCCATCTTCTCCTGCCCTTGGACATCAGAGCTCTTGATCTCAGGCCTCTGGACTCTGAAACCAGTGCTCCAATACCCCCTTCTCAGACCTTTGGACTTGGACAGAATTACCCCACTGACTTTCCTGGCTCTTCAGTGTGCAGATGGCAGATTGTGAAACTTCTTAGCCTCTATAATCATGGGAGCCAATTCCCATAATAAGTCTCCTCTTACCCATCTACATATATCCTATTGACTCTGTTTCTTTGGAGAACACTGATGGATCAGATAATAGGATCTTTATGAGGTCACAAAACATACTATTTTTGTTTATGGAAAAATATTATGATTCCTGATATGTAGCAGTTGCAGGTGGAGATAGGGTCTAGAGTGTGTCCTTGGAAATAGAGACTAAAGTGAAATGAGGGGGTAGTTTCACTGTAATTGATGAGACCTTTTAAACAGGAGGCAGTGATGCTACTTGTTTCATTCAGCTGCTTTTGAAATTAGGAATGATAATGCTAGGATATGAGATAGAAAGAAAGATGGGGACATGTCAGAATATGTCTTCTAAAATACAGTGATCATTTTTTTATTAGGGAAATACATTTTAATGAGCAAGCTAGGCTATTCATAATCACATGAATTATTTCCCCTCTTCAAGCTGCTAGACAAATGCATAATGAAAATGTCAGAGATTGCTCTGCCTGCTGTCTCAAGTAATAGCCTTAGAGCTGCCAGCAGTGAGTTAATATAAACATGCATTTTTGGCTATGTAAGCATGCTAGAATCTTAAATTTTCCTCTAAGACATACAAAATAAAAACAATAAAAGGTTATATATTTATATTTACCCTTGGCTGAAGTCATTGTAGGTCTTTTTTAAAATCGTGGGTTATAATCAAAAGAAAAAGTAATATCATAAGACCCAGTGTTTAATGGTCCAGCAACTGCACTATAATTAGCCTATATACATTGAGAACGACATGAAATTATAATTAGTGAATAATGGTATTAAGAACATTAAGAAGATCACTAGAGTAACCTCACTCTAATGTGCTATTTAGAAATGATCCCATTTTACACTATATGTATTAGATTTCCTAAATTCTCTTTTGCTGAACTCTTTGCAGTGAGGGTACAGTTGTATCAGTTGGCATTTTCCTTCCAGAAAACACAAAGTAGCATTGAAACATTAATTTGGTATCATAAAAAAATTGTGCCTCTTTTATGCTCTTAAAAACCAGCACTCATTTATCTTTTAGCTGGATCTGCCTAGGAAGTATGTTTTTAAATCATACTTACACACTTTTGTAACTTAGTTATGTGCACAAAACAGTCCTCCCAGCTAGAACTCATTAGAGTTGCTATTTTACCCTGGAGTATACTTTGCTATTTCCTTTTATAATTAATGCATTGTGAATCCCATTAGCATCGTTATATAGGTTCCATCTCTACCTGCTATAGAAAAACACCGTATTCAGTCACATTTCCTCTGCACTGCTAGAAGTTTTATTTCCAACTAAAACTACAGCAAGGTAAAAATTTTATGTAAACTAAAAATGGACAGTGGAGTACAAGTCTAGAGAACGAATACTTTGTGGTGGAAAATTTATCTCCACAAAGATTTCTCATTTAACTGTAGATAACTCCTTGAAGTAGGGATTTGTAAGTATAAATCTTACGGGTAATTTTTAAAAGATTTTAGCAAAATCAACTAATAGGTAATTACAAAAGAGTCTCAGTTGTGTACTGTGATCTGTACTCTGCTTTTCTGTATTTCAGCTTATCTGGTTTTTGCCTCTTGCATTGCTTTGTCACATGCCCTCTCAAAACTCGTTACTCAAAGGATACCAGACAAATCCATTTCGTAGCTTCAGTTACTAAGGTAGGAAGATAAAAATAATAAAGAGCAGTGGAATAGAAGCATTATTACTAGTTGCTAGTTGCCACCAAGGGCACAACCAAGCAAAGAGCCAAGTAAATGCAGAAATGTAGAAAATGGCTGTTTTTTACAAAAACTTTATTCTTTTCTAGTAAAAATGATATATGTTCATTATAAAAGTTTCAAATACATAAGAGTCTGAAGAATGTAAAGATCACCCGAACACCACCACCCAGAAAAAAACCATCCTTAACATTTGGTGAAAGATCTCTCTATGAAACATGTATTATCTTATAACATTTAATGTTATAAATGAGCTCATATTAAATGTATATTCTGTAGTCTGCTTTCTTGATTCAATAATATTTTGGGAACATATATCCATAGCAATAAACATACATCTAAATATTTTTAAATGACAACTGCATGGAATTTATTTAATCCATCTTCTACTGAAGGATATTTCAGTTTCCAATGTTGTAATATCATAAACATCATGAAGTATATGTTTGGGCTCATGTTTAAAGACTTGGACAACTTTTATTCATTAGGATAAATTCCTAAACAAACTGCTTGGTAAAAGTGTATCAACATTTAGGTTTTTGATATATGTTGCCAAATTGCCTTCTACAAAGGTTCTACCAATTTTCACTCCTGCCAGTAGTGAACAAGGATGCCATTTCTTTCAATTGCTTCAATCTTTGCCAATATGGGAGGACAAGATAAATAATAATAAAATAAAAACACACGTATCTTTATTAACTGTTTTCATGTTCAAATTAGGGATACTTTGAATTTTTAAGTTACCCTTTTTCAAGGCAGATATTTCCCGGACTTGAATAAAGTTGGCAAGAGCCAACTCCTTTAAGCCTCATTTTCTTTGATCTAATAGATCAAGGAATGGAAACCAGCTCAATAGGTTGTTTAAAGCTTAAGAGATATGTGAATGCACCTAGCACCTACTAGACACAACAATGAGCCTGCATTTCCGCAAGTAAGCAATTCCTACTACCTTACCTCCATTCCAATTAATGTTTGTCTATGAGAATATTGTAATATTCAAGAGCCAATGTAAACCTCTGTAAATATTATCTTGCTGTTTAAAGAGATGACCAGAAACAGTTTGCAATGATGCAGATGAAATCCATAATGAGTTTCTTAAATGAAGGTTTGGCAGGCAATACAGGTCTTTAGAATAAAAATGCCTCCCAGGAAAATACTTGCAAGTCAATTCCATAGACCATCAAGTATATATAAATGATTTGGAACAGGAAGACAGATACAAAACACAACAAACATCAGTTTTTTCCCTGCCAGAACACTGGTTTATCATTGCTTAGACAAGGTTTTGGAATATTTTCCACAGTAGAGAAAATTTACAAGCAACACATACAATGACTAATCTTCTTTTCAAAGGCATCTCAGATATTAGTATTTAAAATTAATAGTTTTATTCAAGAATGGTAGAATGGAATAATTTAAGCAAGGATTGATTATATTCTGAATACCAGAAAGATAAACTTCGGGTACAATCTACATGACAATAGCATTTATTAATGCTTTTGAAGATGCTTTGAAGGACTATTTGATTCATTCATTTTACAAATATTTGTTGAACCATATTATGCACCAGGTACTGTGCCAACCATTAGGGATCCAAAAATGAGACGGATGTAGACCTTGCCCTCAGGGAACCTGCAGTTTTGTGGAAGAAGAAATATAATTTAACAGGCAACTCCAGTATCACGTGATAGTGACCTGAGGTTTGTGTAGGTGCCTCAGACTCCCTGGAAGATGCCATCAGTATCCAAACAAATGCCCCAAAGAAACCACATACTAATAGAAGAACAGAATCTGTCACAGTTGCCAACCACAAAGCACACCATAAACTACTTAGTGCATATGAATAGCAAAGTGAGGGCCACCATGGGATTATCAGTCACACAACAGGACAAGGAGAAAATCTCTCTGAACCTATTTGGAAGAGCTGGCAGAGGAGCCAGAACTTATGACAGGAGAACTCTGTGAGATTTATTCACTCACATGTAAGCTCCATGAGGGCAGCGAGATTTGCTGGTTTCCATCTGCACTGTAGCCCCAGCTCCTAGAATAGTGCCTGATACAAAGGAAGCCATTGATAAGTATTTATTCAGTGAATGGAAGTTTGGATGGATGGATTCATTTAACTCATATCAAGTAACTGCAGAGTGGGTGCCTGTAGCAGAGAAGTTGTAGCAGAGGAGTAGGATAGTGAAAAAGGCAGGAGACATGGTACCTACTAAAAGTCTGTGGAATCAGCAAATGACTTTTCACATCCATCCCTCTTCACAGGAGCTTGAACTGGCAGTGGCTCCATTGTGCAATGTGGAACACAAGAAAAAACATGGATTTTGAAGTCAGACAAATGTGAATTCAAATCCTGGCTCCTCCAGATCTGGGAGGACCTGATGGGAGGACTGGGAGGACTTGATTTCAGCAAGTTAGGTTCCTGACTCAGTGTCCTCATCTATAAGATGGGAGTCACGCCTTCAGAGTGACTCTGATGGTTAGCCAGAAAAATCATGCAAAGCTCTAGACCCAGTTCCCTTCACCCTTACCCCGTTTTTATGGTGTCAGGGATGGTTGTGCACAGCTGCTGTGAACCCCCAATTCCTTGAATAACCATCCTGAGTGCTTCATCAGTGCTCTTTTCTATTTCTCTTAATTCCTTATCTCTTTTTAGACACCTTCCCCAAGAAGCCTTCTTCACCTTCTCAAAAATGCATAATAATCTATTCCTTCTTCTCACCCTTTCAGCAATTACTTTCAGTTCCACTGGTGTGTGGTTCAAATAACAGATGTCACTGAACTGTTGACTTGGGTAGATGCCCTATCTTCCTTACTAAACTGTTTGTGTCTTACTTGGTACTCTAGTAGCAAATGCAGTGCTTTGATTCTAGCAGATGCTTAATAAATGCTACTCATGATAAACCTCACTTCCTGTACTCATCAGTCCTCAGGTCATAAAAGTTGTTTTACACAGGGTGATGTGCCACCCTGTAAAACTACAATATTATGCAGAGAGTCACAGATCATTATAACTCTCAAGAAGTCAATAAAATTGATTATGTCAGAAATCCCATACCTATTTTCAAAAACAACAAAATGTTTTCTCCATGTGTTTAGGCATTATAAAATGGGGCAAAAGCCTGAAGAAGCTTAGTAAATAGGATCTGCCTGGAGGATTGCTCACAGTGCATTACAAAAATGAGAGTAAATGAAATTATAAATTCATGTTTACTGATCAGAGGGAACACCTGGAGGCTCACTCTTGCTTTCTTATGTATCTTGATCTCCACATCATGAAACCATAAAGGTATCCTCTTATTACCCATAGAAAGGTGCAACATTTAATTCATATCAACTAACGCTTATTAATACACCCACTAGAAGGCAAATCTAATCAGGAAGACTGAATCACTCAACAGAAGATTTGGCTCTTCCCAGCCACAGTGACATCTGCTTACCACAACATTAATCAGGTCACTTCCAGCTTATTTGACTTCATCTTTGAGGTGTCCAAAATAGTCATACTCTAGAAAGATGATCTAGTCAATATGATCATTGGTCAACAATCTTTCTAGAGCTCCCACTCTGTGCTAACCAACATCCTAGGCAACAGGATGAATATAACAGAATGAAAAGAAAGGATCCTTTTCTCAAAAAACATACCAGTGATGGAAAGGTAAGATCTACGAATCTCTAACAATGTAAGAGCACTTCAAGGCAGTGGTTTTCACTGATGTGAAGAGTGGGCTTCACATCACTGGCATCAGTATCACCTGGGAACTTACTAGAAAGCAAAATTTCTAACCCCAGACCTATTGTATCAGAAGCTGGGTGAACCCAGCAATCCGTGTTTTTAACCAGATTTCCAAGTCATTCTGATGCATACTACAGTTTCAGAAACCCTGCTTTAAGTCGGCTAAGCAAGTTCAAATCAACATAATAGCAACAGATTATATGTGCTGAGTAATTGCATGGGCCTGGTGTTAATCAGAGCTTCCTTAATGACCCTTCATTGAATGTATTGGTGGGGGTCCATATTCTAAGTGAAAAACAGTTTAACACAGAGTCGATTCTTGATGATCTCTTTTGTGAATTATTAGTGGCAACTTCACATGATTCCAGGCTAATTTTCCCAATTCAGCCAATATAATCTCAGGTTACATCTCTAAAATAAGCTAAATGGGCCTCAGAATGGTTTGCAATATGTAAACCAAATGTCAAAGACTTTTGCTGCTTCCTTTCATTAACATGTGTAATCAAGAGTTGCCAAACTAGGACAGGTCACAGGAATAAAAGTTACATGAAGTTTAGTCCAACCCTTTCATATGTGTGGTGATCAGATGGGGCAGACAGCTCTGGGCAGCCAGGTACCCCACAGAGCAGTGGTGGGCATGGGCTCTCCCAACTGCTTACCCAGGGCCTGTATAAAGCCTGTCAATCAGACTAAGACTTACTGTGTTTTTAATCTCACTTTGTGCCTTTTTGGAGAATTGTAACTCCATGTTTCTGACCTTGGTCTGTTAATCTCACCCTGATTCCTGATGATGTTCTTCTTTGATTAGTTGTTCTTCAACATGGAATCTAATGTGAGTACGATTAACCCAACCACACTGACTCACCAAAAAATAAAATAAATAAAATAAAACAAAAGACATGAGCCTATTCCTCTGCTGGACAAGAAACTAGAGGTTTACCCTTCTGTTACAAGCTTCTTGGAGAGGAAGATTCAGTAAATCCTCTGAAAATGGTTTTCTTCAGTGTTTCTATCCATCATCATAAAGAGTCAATATTTACTCAGCAGTGTTTCTTATAGCTGAATTATCGACTATGTGGGTTCATCGGGGTAATTTAATTCAACTTAATTTATAAGGAAACACCTGCTCTGTGTAGGATGACACGTTAGGTTCTGAAGAGATGGCCCTTACATACTCAGGGAGTATGACAGACAGAGTAAAGTTCCCCCAAAGCTGTGCATGTCCCAATTCCAGAAACCTGTGAATGTGTTACTTTACATGAGAAAACGGACTTTGCAGGTGTAATTAAATTAAGGATCTGAGACACAGAGATTTTCCTGGCTTATGGGTGGGCCCAGTGAAATCACAAAGGTCTTTATAAAAGACAGGCAAAGGGGCCAGAATGAGAGGAAGAGGTTAGTGAAGATGCGGTGAGACAGAGAGAGAGGGAGATCTGAAATGTCACATTGCTGGCTTTGAAGATGGAGGAAGAAGCCATGAGCCAAAGAAGGCAGGTGGCCTCTAGAAGCTGGAAAAGGCAAGGCAGTAAGTTCTCTCCGACAGCCTCCAGAAGGAATGCTAAGGAATTCTGACCTCCAGAACTGCAAAATAATTTATGTTACTTTAAGTCACTAAATTTGTGATAATGTGTTACAAAAACAATAGAAAACCAATATAGGGAGTTTACAACCTAGTAAAAGAGATGAGACAAGCAGCTTTGATATAATTCAGAAAGTGATAAGTATAAAATAGAAATACAAAGAAATTGCTATGGCAATACTGATAAAGGGAGTACTTCTGGTTGTAGAGATTAGGGGAGCTTTCAGGAGGATGGCAGTTTTGTAGAGCTCTGATGATTGGTAGAATTTCAAAAGAGGGAGATCCAAGAAATAGCAGGAGTGAAGGCCCAGAGTTGGAAGGTGTAGATTAAACCAAAAGCTGACTTAGGCCCTTGATCAGCCATTTTCTCAGGAATAAAAATTACCTGATGGACATTTCATATAGTCTCCTTAGGATATAATAGGTCACTAAGTATGTTTTTAAAAAGCTGTAATAATAGTCAATACATGATAAACTGTCCTAAGAGTTTAGAATAGATCTTGGGATGAAATCCCCTTTCAACACAGAGCATGCCGTAGCCAAGGGTGAACCTGGCTCATTTTCAGACAAGCAGGCTAGTCAGGGATTAACCGCAAAACAAGAGGGGTCAATCAGAATAACAAGGTGATTCTTTCCAAAGGTATCTATTAACATTTACAAATTAGACATTTCCTACAACCCTTGCAAGCAAGCTAAACCAAACGATGGAATCCAACTGAATGTTCTTGGCAGATGGAGGCTCTGGGGACTCACACTGAGGATGATGGAGAAGACATTAGAATCCAGTCCCTTTTTGGTAGGTTTTGATTATTTTGTTTGGCTGAAGTCAGAACCCATGATCTTAAGGAATCTTGAATGGCTCTAATTGAGCGTCGATTTGGTCATGAGACAATTATCCTGATAAAACAATTTTTTAAGGCACTCTGAGGGTTTGGGAAAAAAGGAATGGAATTGTCCAGATTGTTTATCTGCATCACCCAAACTCACTATTGATCATTATCTTGGCATTGCTTATGGAGCCAATGTCTTCTCAAGGTCATACCTATACTCAGGTGCCTAGGCAATACTTGTTTTTTTCTTTATCTTCTGGAGGAATTTATTCTTTTTTGTGTTGTTCATATTCGTCCCAGGAAAGTTTGGAGGAACAGCTGCTCTCCACTGGCCTGCTCCTGCAAGAATGGCCTGGAGCTTCTGAAGAAGGATCCATATTTACCTCATAGGGCCTTAAGTCCTGGGATGGAACTATATACTTTGGGAACCAACTTTCTTCACGAGAAGAACTGGGCGTGTTGCAAGCTTCCTCATTTCTCTTGCTCTCTGGCTTTTTGTCCAAGCTCAGAAACATAACCTCAGACTGGCTGCATTCAAAAGGAGTTTTCTGAGTCATTCTCTCTATCCTCAAGCCTTCATCAGAAGGCAGTAAATGGTTATTCTGGCTTTCATCATCTTCCACTGGAATACTTGGTACATTCTCCAGGAATAGAGGAGAAGGACACCTGAAGGACTTTAGAGACGTGGGAGGATCTTCAGCAAAATACAAGCTGGCTTGAGTACTTTCAAGAGTATTTAGAACCTAATTAACAAAGAAGCAAACAGACATTAAACTAAGTTTGAATAATCTTTCCTTTTACTCTTTATCTCTCTACCTATAAAGAATATTGTTTCATTTTCATGAAATTAGTTCAACTATAGAATTTTGAATTAGAAGGGATCTTAAAAACGAGCTAAACCCCTTTATTTTGAGGAGTAAATTAAGTGACTTAAAACAAGGTATAAAAGAAACCACACTAAAGTAAATACCAAGAGACCTGACTTAAGCCTCAGATTTGCCACCAACTAGATTTGTGAACCTGGGCAAGTCTCTACATTTTTTAATTCAACCATGATATGTGGAGGATTGGAAGGGAATGAGGAAATAGACCTGTAATTCTTAAATGCCAGTTTGTTTTGTTGTTGTTGTTGGGTTTTTGTTTTGTTTTGTTTTGAGACAGAGTCTCACTCTGTTGCCCAGGCTGCAGTGCAGTGGCATAATCTCGGCTCACTGCAACCTCCACCTCCCAGGTTCAGGCAATCCTCCTGCCTAAGCCTCCCAAGTAGCTGGTATTACAGGCACGTGCCACCATGCCCAGCTAATTTTTGTGTTTTTAGTAGAGATGGTGGTTTCGCCACATTGGTGAAACAAATAAACAATTATTTGTTTATTTGTGCAAATAAATAAGTGAATGGGTGATTAAGTCTATGGATAGATTAATAACTTTTTAAAAATGGATAAGGAAAATATATGCTGCATTTATAATGAGCCAGATCTCTTAATGAAGATTAAACACTTTAGGAGGCCAAGGAGGGTGGATCACTTGAGGTCAGGAGTTCGAGACCAGCCTGGCCAACATGTGAAACCCTGGCTCTACTAAAAATACAAAAATTAGCCAGGCATGGTAGCTTGTGCCTATAATCCCAGCTAGTTGAGAGGCTGAGGCAGTAGAATCACTTGAACTAGGGAGGTGGAGGTTGCAGTGGGCCGAGACAGTGCCACTGCACTCCAGCCTGGGCAACAGATTGAGACTCTGTCTCAAAAAAAAAAAAAAAAAAAAAAAAATTGAATAAAATATTCCCTGCAAACTGCTCATTTATGTCTTTACATTAAACTTTTTGTGGTGTCTTGGTTCCACCTAGAAATGACCTCTACCAGAATACCAAATGATGTGGCTTTTTGACCTGGAAACACTAACTACTATGCTAGGATTCTCTGTTGGAGGCTGGATTTGTCTCCTTAACAAATAATTCACTTAAATACACAATTTATCTAGTTTAGATTTTCCATGGTTCTGTGGACTCAGTTTTGAATAAAACCATATATATACTCACTTCATCCATTGATGGTCTTAACTTTGCCTGCGTTGCAGCACACTGGCCTGCCAAACAGAAGAGCTTGATGGAGAAATTCCGAGGGCAGGGAGGTACCTTCTTATCTAGAAATGAGAGACATGAATCCAGGCCTCTCTTCTCCATCAATTCTGTAAGGAGATCCCGCTTGGAAGAGAGGGAGACAATTTTATCACAGAGAACTTGATCAGAAAATGACCAAGAGATAGGTGCCAGGATGAAAACAATTCTTACCAGCTGGATATGTTTTGGATCATCTAACACTACTCTACATCCTGTCAGAACTTCCATTATGACCTACAAGGAATATATAGAAAGTCAGCTATCTTAAACATATACACACAATTTGTTGCAACTATTAACCATGACTATGAATACAGCTCATTCTGATGAATGACTTTATATTTTGTTAATTGATTGATTACAAAAAATTAATATATAAGACGGGCTAACAGAAAATCAATGAGTCAAACGTTAAAACTCTTTGAAAAATTCTTAGAATCTAGAACATTCTTGGCAATAAACTCTCCTCCTTTGTTAACTGGCAGTTGGTACTCACAATTCCAAAGCTGTAGACGTCTGTTTTAATGGAAAGTCTCCCCCGTCTGATGTACTCTTCTGGCATGTACCACAGATGTTTACTGCTGCTGCTGGTCATATTTATGGTACAACTCTGATGTTCTACGTGGGACCGGAAGTGTGCCATGGCAAAATCAGTTAGTTTGGGTTGAAACTGATCATCCAAAAGGATGTTTGCACTAAAATTGTGATCAGGGACAAACAAGACAAAATATCATAAGGGCACTTCAGTGTAAACAAACATACTAAACTCACCTTCTTCACATCTGGTTAATTCACAACACTGTAAAATAAAGCCAAACAAATTTCCATGAACTAGAGAACATTCTTTCATTTTTCTTAATGTGTAAATCCAAGTGTTATCTGCAACCTAGAACAAAAAGCTGACCGAGGAACAGTGGGCATTTCAAACTTAAAGATACATATGTGAAGTTGATGGATAAAGCTGATGCTTTCTCAGAGAAACTGAAGTTAACCAAAACAGCTTTCCTTGTGCTTTTCTTACACTTACAGAGAATGTGAACTGAGTTTTAATCAGCTGGTTATGTGTCTGTTATGTGCAAGAGCTGTGCTGTGAAATGCTTGGCTTATGAGCACAGAGCCACTAACTTGGAATGATTTGAGGACTCTTTGGTAGTCCCTGCCCTCATGGCAGCCCTATCCCATGGTTTCATCTCTATGGTTTTTTGGTCTTTGAGTTTTATTTAAACTACAAATGTTTACAGAGATGAAGGCAAAGTGCTTATAGTCAAGTTAAGCAATTGTCACATTAAAACCTTAAGAATCATCTGATATTTTGGCTGAGGGTAGGCATTGGCTTACTTTTACCTTCAAAGGCTGTCAAAGCAGGAATGGGAAAGCAAAGCCAAGAGACAGATCCATTTTCCACTGCATACGGCCAGGAGTTCTGCCTTTCCCTGGCTCCGTGACCACCCACAGTTTCCTTCACCATGTAAGCCTCAGTGCCCTCTCTCCTCTCTCATATGAAATGAGGAGAACAGAACTCTGGCAGGGGGAAAACGAAATGCATAGCGTTCTCCGCAGCACTTGGTAATGCTCAAAAAATGGCAGTTAGGAGGAAGATTAGCAATCAATTCTAAGAGAACAGATGGATATTGAGAAGGAGGTGGGGCAGCCAACAGAAAGTCATGCGCTTCCCGGCTTTACTTAGGGCTCTTCAGAGCTTGCTCTTTATCCCCTGAAACCAAAGCATCTAATAGTAGACCTGCCCATCCAAAATGCCCGGAGGTATATTTGTAGTACGACAGGCTGTTACTAAAAGTGCTATAGCAACAGCCACGGGATATCAAGAAGTTCTTAATTCTGAACAAATTTTGAATCTTACAAAAACTCCAGAAGTCTTTGCTATCCTTATACAGGTAGGTTAATGGGCAGGCCCCAGTTCCATAGGTCTGAACTGCAGGTGTTCTTACTGTTCGGAGGACTCAGAGTCCTACTTATTTAGACAGTTTGGGAGAAACAGTTCAATGTATGAAGCTAAGGCCTCAAAGATTCTAGTCCAGACTTTGTCTAGGGCTGAGTTGACAATTGAAAAAACAAAGGGACTTCCAGTGGTCTTTTTTTTTTTTTTTTTGAGACAAAGTTTCGCTCTTGTCCCCCAGGCTGGAGCGCATTGGTGTGATCACAGCTCACTGCAATCTCTGCCTCCCAGGTTCAAGTGATTCTCCTGCCTCAGCCTCCCGAGTAGCTGGGATTACAGGCACCTGCCACTATACCCGGGTAATTTAGTAGAGACGGAGTTTCACCATGTTGACCAGGCTGGTCTTGAATTTCTGACTTCAGGTGATCCACCCGCCTCGGCCTCCCAAAGTGCTCGGATTACAGGCGTGAGCCACCGTGCCCAGACCCCGTGGTCTTTTAAGGATAAAGAGATACATTTTAAACTTTATTTCACTCCTCCTTCCGCTAAGGGTGGCAAGGGAATTGTAAAATCCAAAGCGCTCACCTTCTGAGTGCTAGGGCCTCTTATCAGCTGTGTGCTCTCAGCATTTATGAAAGGAAAGTCAGGCCTGGTTCCCAAGGCTCGTATCAATAAGCACAGTTGTCATTTCTCTCCTTGCCTTCTCCCTTCTCCCTGGAGAACCCAGCAGCTGCTAAAGCCAGCCTGGGCCTCACACACCCCCATCTGTCACTCCTCACCCACTCTTTTACTTTCTCACTTGGAGAACTGTTGGCTATCCTGACATACCTCAGATGAGGAACAGACTACAATCAGATCTGACTTCTGTCCAGCTCTAGATAAGGAAACTGTCAGTCAGAATCACTTCTTCCCTAGGTTGACTCTTCAATGGATCAGATCAAGTCTGAGGCTCCTGGAGATGCCCTGAGGGTTTCAGAGTGCTGGGGACATTTGAATGCAGGAGTTTGCCGGTGGGCCAGGAGGCGAGGTGGAAATAAAAGGTTCTCCAGCCTTCATTGCCAGGACCCCTCCTTCTGTCCCTCAACTTTGGAGTCACTTCTGCATGCTCCATTTCATTTCAGCACAGGGGGAGGGCAGGAATGTTCTGAATGGCAGATATGCAGTGTCAAACACCTAAACATCTTCCTCTACCACAGTTCTAAAAAAAGGCATAAAATTATAATTGACAATGCCAGAATCATGAGAATGCAAAATCTGAATTTTTAAAACACCAAAAAAAAAACAAAAAAAAAACCCTGAATCTTTTTTTAAGTACAAAAAGGGAGAAAAAAGAAACAATAATAACAACAAAACCTTCAATTTAATTCACTTATTTGACCAATAGCAAAGCTGGTGGGATGCTTTCAGCAAATGGTGAGTCAGCTTCTGTGCAAGTTGGGCAGAAGGGAGTTGAGTAACCACAAACAATGCTTACATCATAAAACCCAGAGAGGACTTTGGGTCAGTGAAAGGCCATCAACAAGATGTGAAATTATTCTAGGGTACTGAATTTACAGTTTGAATAATGACAATCTGTGAAAAGATAAGTCGTTCTCCAGCTGACTTTAGTGTATAACATAAATTTTGAGTCCAGTGATTTATTCTGTTCTAAATAAAGGTTAGCGGTAGCTGAGGAAGAAGGATGTTCTGTTTTAGGAAAGCGGAAATTGCAAAAGGCCCTTCAACAATCAATTTCTACCTTAATTCTTTTCCCCTGCTTCAACCTTAAATAGAATGTTCAAACACAAAGTGCCTTCGGCTTCCATGCAGATCAGCTGAGTAAGTTTATCCTGTGGGTGAAAATAAACTAACAAAATTAAGAACCTAAAATAACTAGAATGATGGCAATATCATGCAAAAGGACAGCCTGCAAGCAACTGTGGCCACCAAAGAGATACATAAAAGATACCTTTGACCCATATCCATGGTCCATACCCTCAATTTCATGTTTCTACAATCTATTTTTTCTACTCTTTATCACAAGGCTGTTTACCTTAACAGAGATGCCATCCCCTCTCCAGATAATTCCTTTAACAGAATGATCATTGGTTGTACACTGAGGAAGTATGGAGAATCCTATACAGATGATGAGTTTGTAACCTGACTCTAGGATGTTACTTAATTTCTCTATTAGTAGGGGTCTCTAGGACAAGTTTTGGGGGACCTGAATTCCCCAAACAAATGCTACTTTGTAATGAGAATTGCTTTCTTTGCTTAGTAGTTTATCTCCTAATTAAGTTCAATCCTTTGGACCTTAAACGTAAGACAAGATGCTCCACCTAAATTATAAGGCAGGATTTGAATTCAAGTGCAAATACCGTATTTGGCATGAAAGAGCATGATTGGTTTTTAAAGATATATATATATACTCACATATATAATATATATACATACCCACATATATATAATATAGATACCGATATATATAATATATATATACATATATATAGTATATAGCATATATATATATATATATATATATATGTATGGGCCCAGCAGTCCAGCTCCTAAGTGCCTGGAAACTCTCAGGAAAGGCTAGGACTCCAAAGAAGGATTTAGGGAAGAGGGGGCAGGGAGCCACAGATTGGCTCCAGATATAAAGAGGACCCGGCCGGGCGCAGTGGCTCAAGCCTGTAATCCCAGCACTTTGGGAGGCCGAGACGGGCAGATCACGAGGTCAGGAGATCGAGACCATCCTGGCTAACACGGTGAAACCCCGTCTCTACTAAAAAAAATACAAAAAAACTAGCCGGGTGAGGTGGCGGGCGCCTGTAGTCCCAGCTACTCGGGAGGCTGAGGCAGGAGAATGGCGTGAACCCGGGAGGCGGAGCTCGCAGTGAGCTGAGATCCCGCCACTGCACTCCAGCCTGGGCGACAGAGTGAGACTCCGTCTCAAAA